>NW_026890794.1:27500-133429 GCF_015708825.2 Lethenteron reissneri | reverse complement strand
GGCCAATTTCTACCGTTTGATGGGGTCTATGTGTGCTGGAAAAGCCTGTGGAAGTTATTTGGCGACACTAAAATGAGCGTTTTGCCAGCTCGAGGAATTCGGAGCGAGAGAAACGAGGCCCCGTAACGCACATGAGAGCAATCCCGGCCAATTTCTACCGTTTGATGGGGTCTGTGTAAAAGATTTGACTTTTTTGGTGCACGAGCAAATCTGCTGGAAAAGCGTGTGGAAGGTTCGTGACGTTCGTACGATATTTGGCGACACAAAAAATTGCGATTTCCCAGCTTCAGAGAATTCGGAGCGAGAGAAACGAGGCCCCGTAACGCCATGAGAGCAATCCCGGCCAATTTCTACCGTTTGATGGGGTCTATGTGTAAAAGATTTTGACTTTTTTTGGTGCACGAGCAAATCTGCTGGAAAAGCCTGTGGAAGGTTCGTGACGTTCGTAGATAATTTGGCGACACAAAAAATTGCGATTTCCCAGCTCGAGGGAATTCGGAGCGAGAGAAACGAGGCCCCGTAACGCATATGAGAGCAATCCCGGCCAATTTCATACCGTTTGATGGGGTCTATGTGTAAAAGATTTTGACTTTTTTGGTGCACGAGCAAATCTGGAAAAGCGTGTGGAAAGTTCGTGACGTTCGTACGATATTCGACACAAAAATTGCGATTTCCCAGCTTCAGGGAATTCGGAGCAGAGAAACGAGGCCCCGTAACGCACATGAGAGCATCCCGGCCAATTTCCCCCGTTTGATGGGGTCTATGTGTAAAAATTTTGACTTTTTTTGGTGCACGAGCAAATCAGCTGGAAAAGCGTGTGAAAGTTTCGTGACGTTAGGACGATATTTGGCGACACTAAAATGAGCGTTTGCCAGCTCCAGGGAATTCGGAGCGAGAGAAACGAGGCCCCGTAACGCACATGAGAGCAATCCCGGCCAATTTCTACCGTTTGATGGGTCTATGTGTGCTGGAAAAGCCTGTGGAAGTTATTTGGCGACACTAAAATGAGCGTTTTGCCAGCTCGAGGGAATTCGGAGCAAGAGAAACGAGGCCCCGTAACGCACATGAGAGCAATCCCGGCCAATTTCTACCGTTTGATGGGGTCTATGTGTGCTGGAAAAGCCTGTTGGAAGTTATTTGGCGACACTAAAATGAGCGTTTTGCCAGCTCGAGGGAATTCGGAGCGAGAGAAGAGGCCCCGTAACGCACATGAGAGCAATCCCGGCCAATTTCTACCGTTTGATGGGGCTATGTGTAAAAGATTTTGACTTTTTTTGGTGCACGAGCAAATCTGCTGGAAAAGCGTGTGGAAGGTTCGTGACGTTCGTACGATATTTGGCGACACAAAAAATTGCGATTTCCCAGCTCAGGGAATTCGGAGCGAGAGAAACGAGGCCCCGTAACGCACATGAGAGCAATCCCGGCCAATTTCTCCCGTTTGATGGGGTCTATGTGTAAAATTTTGACTTTTTTTGGTGCACGAGCAAATCTGCTGGAAAAGCGTGTGGAAGTTTCGTGACGTTAGACGATATTTGGCGACACTAAAATGAGCGTTTTGCCAGCTCCAGGGAATTCGGAGCGAGAGAAACGAGGCCCCGTAACGCACATGAGAGCAATCCCGGCCAATTTCTACCGTTTGATGGGGTCTATGTGCTGGAAAAGCCTGTGGAAGTTATTTGGCGACACTAAAATGAGCGTTTTGCCAGCTCGAGGGAATTCGGAGCAAGAGAACGAGGCCCCGTAACGCACATGAGAGCAATCCCGGCCAATTTTCCGTTTGATGGGGTCTATGTGTGCTGGAAAAGCCTGTGGAAGTTATTTGGCGACTAAAATGAGCGTTTTGCCAGCTCGAGGAATTCGGAGCGAGAGAAACGAGGCCCCGTAACGCACATGAGAGCAATCCCGGCCAATTTCACCGTTTGATGGGGTCTATGTGTAAAGATTTAGACTTTTTTTGGTGCACGAGCAATCTGCTGGAAAAGCGTGTGGAAGTTTCGTGCGTTAGGACGATATTTGGCTACACTAAAATGAGCGTTTTTGCCAGCTCCAGGGAATTCGGAGCGAGAGAAACGAGGCCCCGTAACGCACATGAGAGCAATCCGGCCAATTTCTACCCGTTTGATGGGGTCTATGTGTGCTGGAAGCCTGTGGAAGTTATTTGGCGACACTAAATGAGCGTTTTGCCAGCTCGAGGGAATTCGGAGCAAGAGAAACGAGGCCCCGTAACGCACATGAGCAATCCCGCCAATTTCTACCGTTTGATGGGGTCTATGTGTAAAAGATTTTGACTTTTTTTGGTGCACGAGCAAATCTGCTGGAAAAGCGTGTGGAAGGTTCGTGACGTTCGTACGATATTTGGCGACACAAAAAATTGCGATTTCCCAGCTTCAGGGAATTCGGAGCGAGAGAAACGAGGCCCCGTAACGCACATGAGAGCAATCCCGGCCAATTTCTACCGTTTGATGGGGTCTATGTGCTGGAAAAGCCTGTGAAGTTATGGCGACACTAAAATGAGCGTTTTGCCAGCTCGAGGGAATTCGGAGCGAGAGAAACGAGGCCCCGTAACGCACATGAGAGCAATCCCGGCCAATTCTACCGTTGATGGGGTCTATGTGTAAAGATTTTGACTTTTTTGGTGCACGAGCAAATCTGCTGGAAAAGCGTGTGGAAGGTTCGTGACGTTCGTACGATATTTGGCGACACAAAAAATTGCGATTTCCGCTCCAGGGAATTCGGAGCGAGAGAAACGAGGCCCGTAACGCACATGAGAGCAATCCCGCCAATTTCTACCGTTTGATGGGGTCTATGTGTAAAAGATTTTGACTTTTTTTTGGTGCACGAGCAAATCTGCTGGAAAAGCGTGTGGAAGGTTCGTGACGTTCGTACGATATTTGGCGACACAAAAATTGCGATTTCCCAGCTCCAGGGAATTCGGAGCGAGAGAAACGAGGCCCCGTAACGCACATGAGAGCAATCCCGCCAAATTTCTACCGTTTGATGGGGTCTATGTGTAAAAGATTTTGACTTTTTTGGTGCACGAGCAAATCTGCTGGAAAACGTGTGGAAGTTCGTGACGTTCGTACGATATTTGGCGACACAAAAATGCGATTTCAAAAGCTCCAGGGAATTCGGAGCGAGAGAAACGAGGCCCCGTAACGCACATGAGAGCAATCCCGGCCAATTTCTACCGTTGATGGGGTCTATGTGTAAAAGATTTGACTTTTTTTGGTGACGAGCAAATCTGCTGGAAAAGCGTGTGGAAGGTTCGTGACGTTCGTACGATATTTGGCGACAAAAAATGCGATTTCCCAGCTCCAGGGAATTCGGAGCGAGAGAAACGAGGCCCCGTAACGCACATGAGAGCATCCCGGCCAATTTCTACCGTTTGATGGTCTATGTGTAAAGAATTTTGACTTTTTTTGGTGCACGAGCAAATCTGCTGGAAAAGCGTGTGGAAGGTTCGTGACGTTCGGACGATATTGGCGACACAAAAATTGCGATTTCCCAGCTCCAGGGAATTCGGAGCGAGAGAAACGAGGCCCCTAACGCACATGAGAGCAATCCCGGCCAATTTCTACCGTTTGATGGGGTCTATGTGTAAAAGATTTTGACTTTTTTGGTGCACGAGCAAATCTGCTGGAAAGCGTGTGGAAGGTTCGTGACGTTCGTACGATATTTGGCGACACAAAAAATTGCGATTTCCCAGCTCCAGGGAATTCGGAGCGAGAGAAACGAGGCCCCGTAACGCACATGAGAGCAATCCCGGCCAATTTCTACCGTTTGATGGTCTATGTGTAAAAGATTTTGACTTTTTTTTGGTGCACGGCAAATCTGCTGGAAAATGCGTGTGGAAGGTTCGTGACGTTCGTACGATATTTGGCGACACAAAAAATGCGATTTCCAGCTCCAGGGAATTCGGAGCGAGAGAAACGAGGCCCCGTAACGCACATGAGAGCAATCCCGGCCAATTTCTACCGTTTGATGGGGTCTATGTGTGCTGGAAAAGCTGTGGAAGTTACGTTCGGATATTTGGCGACACTAAATGAGCGTTTTGCCAGCTCAGGGAATTCGGAGCGAGAGAAACGAGGCCCCGTAACGCACATGAGAGCAATCCCGGCCAATTTCTACCGTTTGATGGGGTCTATGTGTAAAATTTTGACTTTTTTTGGTGCACGAGCAAATCTGCTGGAAAGCGTGTGGAAGTTTCGTGACGTTTCGGACGATATTTGGCGACACAAAATGCGATTTCCAGCTCCAGGGAATTCGGAGCGAGAGAAACGAGGCCCCGTAACGCACATGAGAGCAATCCCGGCCAATTTCTACCGTTTGATGGGGTCTATGTGTAAAATTTTGACTTTTTTTGGTGCACGAGCAAATCTGCTGGAAAAGCGTGTGGACGTTCGTGACGTTCGACGATATTTGGCGACACTAAAATGCGATTTCCCAGCTCAGGGAATTCGGAGCGAGAGAAACGAGGCCCCGTAACGCACATGAGAGCAATCCCGGCCAATTCTACCGTTTGATGGGGTCTATGTGTGCTGGAAAAGCCTGTGGAAGTACGTATTTGGCGACACTAAAATGAGCGTTTTGCCAGCTCCAGGGAATTCGGAGCGAGAGAAACGAGGCCCCGTAACGCACATGAGAGCAATCCCGGCCAATTTCTACCGTTTGATGGGGTCTATGTGTAAAAATTTTGACTTTTTTTGGTGCACGAGCAAATCTGCTGGAAAAGCGTGTGGAAGTTCGTGACGTTCGTACGATATTTGGCGACACAAAAATGAGCGATTTCCCAGCTCAGGGAATTCGGAGCGAGAGAACGAGGCCCCGTAACGCACATGAGAGCAATCCCGGCCAATTTCTACCGTTTGATGGGGTCTATGTGTAAAATTTTGACTTTTTTTGGTGCACGAGAAATCTGCTGGAAAAGCGTGTGGAAGTTCGTGACGTTCGGACGATATTTGGCGACACAAAATATGCGTTTCCAGCTCAGGGAATTCGGAGCGAGAGAAACGAGGCCCCGTAACGCACATGAGAGCAATCCCGGCCAATTTCTACCGTTTGATGGGGTCTATGTGTAAAAATTTTGACTTTTTTTGGTGCACGAGCAAATCTGCTGGAAAGCTGTGGAAGTTTCGTGACGTTCGTACGATATTTGGCGACACTAAAATGAGCGTTTTGCCAGCTCCAGGGAATTCGGAGCGAGGAAACGAGGCCCCGTAACGCACATGAGAGCAATCCCGGCCAATTTACCGTTTGATGGGTCTATGTGTAAAATTTTGACTTTTTTTGGTGCACGAGCAAATCTGCTGGAAAAGCGTGTGGAAGGTTCGTGACGTTCGTACGATATTTGGCGACACAAAAATTGCGATTTCCCAGCTTCAGGAATTCGGAGCGAGAGAAACGAGGCCCGTAACGCACATGAGAGCAATCCCGGCCAATTTCTACCGTTTGATGGGGTCTATGTGTGCTGGAAAAGCGTGTGGAAGTTACGATTTTGGCGACACTAAAATGAGCGTTTTGCCAGCTCCAGGGAATTCGGAGCGAGAGAAACGAGGCCCCGTAACGCACATGAGAGCAATCCCGGCCAATTTCTACCGTTTGATGGGGTCTATGTGTAAAATTTTGACTTTTTTTGGTGCACGAGCAAATCTGCTGGAAAAGCGTGTGGAAGGTTCGTGACGTTCGTACGATATTTGGCGACACAAAATGCGATTTCCAGCTCCAGGGAATTCGGAGCGAGAGAAACGAGGCCCCGTAACGCACATGAGAGCAATCCCGGCCAATTTCTACCGTTTGATGGGGTCTATGTGTAAAAATTTTGACTTTTTTGGTGCACGAGCAAATCTGCTGGAAAGCGTGTGGAAGGTTCGTGACGTTCGTACGATATTTGGCGACACAAAATGCGATTTCCAGCTCGGAATTCGAGCGAGAGAAACGAGGCCCCTAACGCACATGAGAGCAATCCCGGCCAATTTCTACCGTTTGATGGGGTCTATGTGTAAAAGTTTTGACTTTTTTGGTGCACGAGCAAATCTGCTGGAAAAGCGTGTGGAAGGTTCGTGACGTTCGTACGATATTTGGCGACACAAAAAATTGCGATTTCCCAGCTTCAGGGAATTCGGAGCGAGAAAACGAGGCCCCGTAACGCACATGAGAGCAATCCCGGCCAATTTCTACCGTTTGATGGGGTCTATGTGTAAAAATTTTGACTTTTTTGGTGCACGAGCAAATCTGCTGGAAAAGCTGTGGAAGGTTCGTGACGTTCGTACGATATTTGGCGACACAAAAAATTGCGATTTCCCAGCTTCAGGGAATTCGGAGCGAGAGAAACGAGGCCCCGTAACGCACATGAGAGCAATCCCGGCCAATTTCTACCGTTTGATGGGGTCTATGTGTGCTGGAAAAGCGTGTGGAAGTTATATTGGCGACACTAAATTGCGTTTGCCAGCTCCAGGGAATTCGGAGCGAGAGAACGAGGCCCGTAACGCACATGAGAGCAATCCCGGCCAATTTCTACCGTTTGATGGGGTCTATGTGTAAAAGATTTTGACTTTTTTGGTGCACGAGCAAATCGCTGGAAAGCGTGTGGAAGTTCGTGACGTTCGTCGATATTTGGACACAAAAAATGCGATTTCCAGCTCCAGGGAATTCGGAGCGAGAGAAACGAGGCCCCGTAACGCACATGAGAGCAATCCCGGCCAATTTCTACCGTTTGATGGGGTCTATGTGTAAAATTTTGACTTTTTTTGGTGCACGAGCAAATCTGCTGGAAAAGCGTGTGGAAGGTTCGTGACGTTCGTACGATATTTGGCGACACAAAAAATTGCGATTTCCCAGCTCAGGAGAATTCGGAGCGAGAGAAACGAGGCCCGTAACGCACATGAGAGCAATCCCGGCCAATTTCTACCGTTTGATGGGGTCTATGTGTGCTGGAAAAGCCTGTGGAAGTTATTTGGCGACACTAAAATGAGCGTTTTGCCAGCTCGAGGGAATTCGGAGCGAGAGATACGGGCCCGTGCACATGAGAGCAATCCCGGCCAATTTCTACCGTTTGATGGGGTCTATGTAAAAGTTTTGACTTTTTGGTGCACGAGCAAATCTGCTGAAAAGCGTGTGGAAGTTCGTGACGTTCGTACGATATTTGGCGACACAAAAATTGGATTTCCAGCTCAGGAATTCGGAGCGAGAGAAACGAGGCCCCGTAACCACATGAGAGCAATCCCGGCCAATTTCTACCGTTTGATGGGGTCTATGTGTAAAAGATTTGACTTTTTTTGGTGCACGAGCAAACTCTGGAAAAGCTGTGGAAGGTTCGTGACGTTCGTACGATATTTGGCGACACAAAAATTGCGATTTCCCAGCTCGAGGGAATTCGGAGCGAGAGAAACGAGGCCCCGTAACGCACATGAGAGCAATCCCGGCCAATTTCTACCGTTTGATGGGGTCTATGTGTAAAAGATTTTGACTTTTTTTGGTGCACGAGCAAATCTGCTGGAAAAGCCTGTGGAAGGTTCGTGACGTTCGTACGATATTTGGCGACACAAAAAATTGCGATTTCCCTCGAGGGAATTCGGAGAGCGAGAAACGAGGCCCCGTAACGCACATGAGAGCATCCCGGCCAATTTCTACCGTTGATGGGGTCTATGTGTAAAATTTTGACTTTTTTTGGTGCACGAGCAAATCTGCTGGAAAGCGTGTGGAAGGTTCGTGACGTTCGTACGATATTTGCGACACAAAAATTGCGATTTCCCAGCTTCAGGGAATTCGGAGCGAGAGAAACGAGGCCCCGTAACGCACATGAGAGCAATCCCGGCCAATTTCTACCGTTTGATGGGGTCTATGTGTAAAAGATTTGCTTTTTTGGTGCACGAGCAAATCTGGGAAAAGCCTGTGGAAGGTTCGTGATGTTCGTACGATATTTGGCGACACAAAAAATGCGATTTCCCGCTCCAGGGAATTCGGAGCGAGAGAAACGAGGCCCCGTAACGCACATGAGAGCAATCCCGGCCAATTTCTACCGTTTGATGGGGTCTATGTGTAAAATTTTGACTTTTTTTGGTGCACGAGCAAATCTGCTGGAAAAGCGTGTGGAAGGTTCGTGACGTTCGTACGATATTTGGCGACGCAAAAAATTGCGATTTCCCAGCTTCAGGGAATTCGGAGCGAGAGAAACGAGGCCCCGTAACGCACATGAGAGCAATCCCGGCCAATTTCTACCGTTTGATGGGGTCTATGTGTAAAAGATTTTGACTTTTTTTGTGCACGAGCAAATCTGCTGGAAAAGCGTGTGGAAGGTTCGTGACGTTCGTACGATATTTGGCGACACAAAAATTGCGATTTCCCAGCTTCAGGGAATTCGGAGCGAGAGAAACGAGGCCCCGTAACGCACATGAGAGCAATCCCGGCCAATTTCTACCGTTTGATGGGGTCTATGTGTGCTGAAAAGCCTGTGGAAGTTATTTGGCGACACTAAAATGAGCGTTTTGCCAGCTCGAGGGAATTCGGAGCGAGAGAACGAGGCCCCGTAACGCACATGAGAGCAATCCCGGCCAATTTCTACCGTTTGATGGGGTCTATGTGTAAAAGATTTTGACTTTTTTTGGTGCACGAGCAAATCTGCTGGAAAAGCGTGGGAAGGTTCGTGACGTTCGTACGATATTTGGCGACACAAAAATTGCGATTTCCCAGCTTCAGGGAATTCGGAGCGAGAGAAACGAGGCCCCGTAACGCACATGAGAGCAATCCCGGCCAATTTCTACCGTTTGATGGGGTCTATGTGTAAAAGATTTTGACTTTTTTTGGTGCACGAGCAAATCTGCT
The DNA here is from genome assembly GCF_015708825.2 of Lethenteron reissneri. Lineage (NCBI taxonomy): Eukaryota > Metazoa > Chordata > Hyperoartia > Petromyzontiformes > Petromyzontidae > Lethenteron > Lethenteron reissneri. The sequence continues at coordinate 124,609 of NW_026890794.1, read as the reverse complement.
GGAAAAGCGTGTGGAAGGTTCGTGACGTTCGTACGATATTTGGCGACACAAAAAATTGCGATTTCCCAGCTTCAGAATTCGGAGCGAGAGAAACGAGGCCCCGTAACGCACATGAGAGCAATCCCGGCCAATTTCTACCGTTTGATGGGGTCTATGTGTGCTGGAAAAGCCTGTGGAAGTTATTTGGCGACACTAAAATGAGCGTTTTGCCAGCTCGAGGAATTCGGAGCGAGAGATACGAGGCCCCGTAACGCACATGAGAGCAATCCCGGCCAATTTCTACCGTTTGATGGGGTCTATGTGTAAAAGATTTTGACTTTTTTTGGTGCACGAGCAAATCTGCTGGAAAAGCGTGTGGAAGGTTCGTGACGTTCGTACGATATTTGGCGACACAAAAAATTGCGATTTCCCAGCTTCAGGGAATTCGGAGCGAGAGAAACGAGGCCCCGTAACGCACATGAGAGCAATCCCGGCCAATTTCTACCGTTTGATGGGGTCTATGTGTAAAAGATTTTGACTTTTTTTGGTGCACGAGCAAATCTGCTGGAAAAGCCTGTGGAAGGTTCGTGACGTTCGTACGATATTTGGCGACACAAAAAATTGCGATTTCCCAGCTCGAGGGAATTCGGAGCGAGAGAAACGAGGCCCCGTAACGCACATGAGAGCAATCCCGGCCAATTTCTACCGTTTGATGGGGTCTATGTGTAAAAGATTTTGACTTTTTTTGGTGCACGAGCAAATCTGCTGGAAAAGCGTGTGGAAGGTTCGTGACGTTCGTACGATATTTGGCGACACAAAAATTGCGATTTCCCAGCTCAGGGAATTCGGAGCGAGAGAAACGAGGCCCCGTAACGCACATGAGAGCAATCCCGGCCAATTTCTACCGTTTGATGGGGTCTATGTGTAAAAGATTTTGACTTTTTTTGGTGCACGAGCAAATCTGCTGGAAAAGCGTGTGAAGGTTCGTGACGTTCGTACGATATTTGGCGACACAAAAAATTGCGATTTCCCAGCTTCAGGGAATTCGGAGCGAGAGAAACGAGGCCCCGTAACGCACATGAGAGCAATCCCGGCCAATTTCTACCGTTTGATGGGGTCTATGTGTGCTGGAAAAGCCTGTGGAAGTTATTTGGCGACACTAAAATGAGCGTTTTGCCAGCTCGAGGGAATTCGGAGCGAGAGATACGAGGCCCCGTAACGCACATGAGAGCAATCCCGGCCAATTTCTACCGTTTGATGGGGTCTATGTGTAAAAGATTTTGACTTTTTTTGGTGCACGAGCAAATCTGCTGGAAAAGCGTGTGGAAGGTTCGTGACGTTCGTACGATATTTGGCGACACAAAAAATTGCGATTTCCCAGCTTCAGGGAATTCGGAGCGAGAGAAACGAGGCCCCGTAACGCACATGAGAGCAATCCCGGCCAATTTCTACCGTTTGATGGGGTCTATGTGTAAAGATTTTGACTTTTTTGGTGCACGAGCAAATCTGTTGGAAAAGCCTGTGGAAGGTTCGTGACGTTCGTACGATATTTGGCGACACAAAAATTGCGATTTCCCAGCTCGAGGGAATTCGGAGCGAGAGAAACGAGGCCCCGTAACGCACATGAGAGCAATCCCGGCCAATTTCTACCGTTTGATGGGGTCTATGTGTAAAAGATTTTGACTTTTTTGGTGCACGAGCAAATCTGCTGGAAAAGCGTGTGGAAGGTTCGTGACGTTCGTACGATATTTGGCGACACAAAAAATTGCGATTTCCCAGCTTCAGGGAATTCGGAGCGAGAGAAACGAGGCCCCGTAACGCACATGAGAGCAATCCCGGCCAATTTCTACCGTTTGATGGGGTCTATGTGTAAAAGATTTTGACTTTTTTGTGCACGAGCAAATCTGCTGGAAAAGCGTGTGGAAGGTTCGTGACGTTCGTACGATATTTGGCGACACAAAAAATTGCGATTTCCCAGCTTCAGGGAATTCGGAGCGAGAGAAACGAGGCCCCGTAACGCACATGAGAGCAATCCCGGCCAATTTCTACCGTTTGATGGGGTCTATGTGTGCTGGAAAAGCCTGTGGAAGTTATTTGGCGACACTAAAATGAGCGTTTTGCCAGCTCGAGGGAATTCGGAGCGAGAGATACGAGGCCCCGTAACGCACATGAGAGCAATCCCGGCCAATTTCTACCGTTTGATGGGGTCTATGTGTAAAAGATTTTGACTTTTTTTGGTGCACGAGCAAATCTGCTGGAAAGCGTGTGGAAGGTTCGTGACGTTCGTACGATATTTGGCGACACAAAAAATTGCGATTTCCCAGCTTCAGGGAATTCGGAGCGAGAGAAACGAGGCCCCGTAACGCACATGAGAGCAATCCCGGCCAATTTCTACCGTTTGATGGGGTCTATGTAAAAGATTTTGACTTTTTTGGTGCACGAGCAAATCTGCTGGAAAAGCGTGTGGAAGGTTCGTGACGTTCGTACGATATTTGGCGACACAAAAAATTGCGATTTCCCAGCTTCAGGGAATTCGGAGCGAGAGAAACGAGGCCCCGTAACGCACATGAGAGCAATCCCGGCCAATTTCTACCGTTTGATGTTTACTTTTTTGGTGCTGGAAAAGCCTGTGGAAGTTATTTGGCGACACAAAATGCGATTTCCAGCTCGAGGGAATTCGGAGCGAGAGAAACGAGGCCCCGTAACGCACATGAGAGCAATCCCGGCCAATTTCTACCGTTTGATGGGGTCTATGTGTAAAAGATTTTGACTTTTTTTGGTGCACGAGCAAATCTGCTGGAAAAGCGTGGAAGGTTCGTGACGTTCGTACGATATTTGGCGACACAAAAAATTGCGATTTCCCAGCTTCAGGGAATTCGGAGCGAGAGAAACGAGGCCCCGTAACGCACATGAGAGCAATCCCGGCCAATTTCTACCGTTTGATGGGGTCTATGTGTAAAGATTTTGACTTTTTTGGTGCACGAGCAAATCTGCTGGAAAAGCCTGTGGAAGGTTCGTGACGTTCGTACGATATTTGGCGACACAAAAAATGCGATTTCCCAGCTCGAGGGAATTCGGAGCGAGAGAAACGAGGCCCCGTAACGCACATGAGAGCAATCCCGGCCAATTTCTACCGTTTGATGGGGTCTATGTGTAAAAGATTTTGACTTTTTTGGTGCACGAGCAAATCTGCTGGAAAAGCTGTGGAAGGTTCGTGACGTTCGTACGATATTTGGCGACACAAAAATTGCGATTTCCCAGCTCAGGGAATTCGGAGCGAGAGAAACGAGGCCCCGTAACGCACATGAGAGCAATCCCGGCCAATTTCTACCGTTTGATGGGGTCTATGTGTAAAAGATTTTGACTTTTTTTGGTGCACGAGCAAATCTGCTGGAAAAGCGTGTGGAAGGTTCGTGACGTTCGTACGATATTTGGCGACACAAAAAATTGCGATTTCCCAGCTTCAGGGAATTCGGAGCGAGAGAAACGAGGCCCCGTAACGCACATGAGAGCAATCCCGGCCAATTTCTACCGTTTATGGGGTCTATGTGTGCTGGAAAAGCCTGTGGAAGTTATTTGGCGACACTAAAATGAGCGTTTTGCCAGCTCGAGGGAATTCGGAGCGAGAGAACGAGGCCCCTAACGCACATGAGAGCAATCCCGGCCAATTTCTACCGTTTGATGGGGTCTATGTGTAAAAGATTTTGACTTTTTTTGGTGCACGAGCAAATCTGCTGGAAAAGCGTGTGGAAGGTTCGTGACGTTCGTACGATATTTGGCGACACAAAAAATTGCGATTTCCCAGCTTCAGGGAATTCGGAGCGAGAGAAACGAGGCCCCGTAACGCACATGAGAGCAATCCCGGCCAATTTCTACCGTTTGATGGGGTCTATGTGTAAAAGATTTTGACTTTTTTGGTGCACGAGCAAATCTGTTGGAAAAGCCTGTGGAAGGTTCGTGATTCGTACGATATTTGGCGACACAAAAATTGCGATTTCCCAGCTCGAGGGAATTCGGAGCGAGAGAAACGAGGCCCCGTAACGCACATGAGAGCAATCCCGGCCAATTTCTACCGTTTGATGGGGTCTATGTGTAAAAGATTTTGACTTTTTTGGTGCACGAGCAAATCTGCTGGAAAAGCGTGTGGAAGGTTCGTGACGTTCGTACGATATTTGGCGACACAAAAATTGCGATTTCCCAGCTTCAGGGAATTCGGAGCGAGAGAACGAGGCCCCGTAACGCACATGAGAGCAATCCCGGCCAATTTCTACCGTTTGATGGGTCTATGTGTAAAAGATTTTGACTTTTTTGTGTGCACGAGCAAATCTGCTGGAAAAGCGTGTGGAAGGTTCGTGACGTTCGTACGATATTTGGCGACACAAAAAATTGCGATTTCCCAGCTTCAGGGAATTCGGAGCGAGAGAAACGAGGCCCCGTAACGCACATGAGAGCAATCCCGGCCAATTTCTACCGTTTGATGGGGTCTATGTGTGCTGGAAAAGCTGTGGAAGTTATTTGGCGACACTAAATGAGCGTTTTGCCAGCTCGAGGGAATTCGGAGCGAGAGAAACGAGGCCCCGTAACGCACATGAGAGCAATCCCGGCCAATTTCTACCGTTTGATGGGGTCTATGTGTAAAAGATTTTGACTTTTTTTGGTGCACGAGCAAATCTGCTGGAAAAGCGTGTGGAAGGTTCGTGACGTTCGTACGATATTTGGCGACACAAAAAATGCGATTTCCCAGCTTCAGGGAATTCGGAGCGAGAGAAACGAGGCCCCGTAACGCACATGAGAGCAATCCCGGCCAATTTCTACCGTTTGATGGGGTCTATGTGTAAAAGATTTTGACTTTTTTTGGTGCACGAGCAAATCTGTGGAAAAGCCTGTGGAAGGTTCGTGACGTTCGTACGATATTTGGCGACACAAAAAATTGCGATTTCCCAGCTCGGGGAATTCGGAGCGAGAGAAACGAGGCCCCGTAACGCACATGAGAGCAATCCCGGCCAATTTCTACCGTTTGATGGGGTCTATGTTAAAGATTTTGACTTTTTTTGGTGCACGAGCAAATCGCTGGAAAAGCGTGTGGAAGTTCGTGACGTTCGTACGATATTTGGCGACACAAAATTGCGATTTCCCAGCTCAGGGAATTCGGAGCGAGAGAAACGAGGCCCCGTAACGCACATGAGAGCAATCCCGGCCAATTTCTACCGTTTGATGGGGTCTATGTGTAAAAGATTTTGACTTTTTTTGGTGCACGAGCAAATCTGCTGGAAAAGCCTGTGGAAGGTTCGTGACGTTCGTACGATATTTGGCGACACAAAAAATTGCGATTTCCCAGCTCAGGGAATTCGGAGCGAGAGAAACGAGGCCCCGTAACGCACATGAGAGCAATCCCGGCCAATTTCTACCGTTTGATGGGGTCTAGTGTAAAAGATTTTGACTTTTTTTGGTGCACGAGCAAATCTGCTGGAAAAGCGTGTGGAAGGTTCGTGACGTTCGTACGATATTGGCGACACAAAAAATTGCGATTTCCCAGCTTCAGGGAATTCGGAGCGAGAGAAACGAGGCCCCGTAACGCACATGAGAGCAATCCCGGCCAATTTCTACCGTTTGATGGGGTCTATGTGTAAAAGATTTTGACTTTTTTTGGTGCACGAGCAAATCTGCTGGAAAAGCGTGTGGAAGGTTCGTGACGTTCGTACGATATTTGGCGACACAAAAAATTGCGATTTCCCAGCTTCAGGGAATTCGGAGCGAGAGAAACGAGGCCCCGTAACGCACATGAGAGCAATCCCGGCCAATTTCTACCGTTTGATGGGGTCTATGTGTAAAAATTTTGACTTTTTTTGTGCACGAGCAAATCTGCTGGAAAAGCGTGTGGAAGGTTCGTGACGTTCGTACGATATTTGGCGACACAAAAAATTGCGATTTCCCAGCTTCAGGGAATTCGGAGCGAGAGAAACGAGGCCCCGTAACGCACATGAGAGCAATCCCGGCCAATTTCTACCGTTTGATGGGTCTATGTGCTGGAAAAGCCTGTGGAAGTTATTTGGCGACACTAAAATGAGCGTTTGCCAGCTCGAGGGAATTCGGAGCGAGAGAAACGAGGCCCCGTAACGCACATGAGAGCAATCCCGGCCAATTTCTACCGTTTGATGGGGTCTAGTGTAAAAGATTTTGACTTTTTTTGGTGCACGAGCAAATCTGCTGGAAAAGCGTGTGGAAGGTTCGTGACGTTCGTACGATTTTGGCGACACAAAAATTGCGATTTCCCAGCTCAGGGAATTCGGAGCGAGAGAACGAGGCCCCGTAACGCACATGAGAGCAATCCCGGCCAATTTCTACCGTTTGATGGGGTCTATGTGTAAAAGATTTTGACTTTTTTGGTGCACGAGCAAATCTGCTGGAAAAGCGTGTGGAAGGTTCGTGACGTTCGTACGATATTTGGCGACACAAAAAATTGCGATTTCCCAGCTTCAGAATTCGGAGCGAGAGAAACGAGGCCCCGTAACGCACATGAGAGCAATCCCGGCCAATTTCTACCGTTTGATGGGGTCTATTGTGCTGGAAAGCCGTGGAAGTTATTTGGCGACACTAAAATGAGCGTTTTGCCAGCTCGAGGGAATTCGGAGCGAGAGATACGAGGCCCCGTAACGCACATGAGAGCAATCCCGGCCAATTTCTACCGTTTGATGGGTCTATGTGTAAAAGATTTTGACTTTTTTTGGTGCACGAGCAAATCTGCTGGAAAAGCGTGTGGAAGGTTCGTGACGTTCGTACGATATTTGGCGACACAAAAATTGCGATTTCCCAGCTTCAGGGAATTCGGAGCGAGAGAAACGAGGCCCCGTAACGCACATGAGAGCAATCCCGGCCAATTTCTACCGTTTGATGGGGTCTATGTGTAAAAGATTTTGACTTTTTTTGGTGCACGAGCAAATCTGCTGGAAAAGCCTGTGGAAGGTTCGTGACGTTCGTACGATATTTGGCGACACAAAAAATTGCGATTTCCCAGCTCGAGGGAATTCGGAGCGAGAGAAACGAGGCCCCGTAACGCACATGAGAGCAATCCCGGCCAATTTCTACCGTTTGATGGGGTCTATGTGTAAAAGATTTTGACTTTTTTTGGTGCACGAGCAAATGCTGGAAAAGCCTGTGGAAGGTTCGTGACGTTCGTACGATATTTGGCGACACAAAAAATTGCGATTTCCCAGCTCGAGGGAATTCGGAGCGAGAGAAACGAGGCCCCGTAACGCACATGAGAGCAATCCCGGCCAATTTCTACCGTTTGATGGGGTCTATGTGTAAAAGATTTTGACTTTTTTTGGTGCACGAGCAAATCTGCTGGAAAAGCGTGTGGAAGGTTCGTGACGTTCGTACGATATTTGGCGACACAAAAAATTGCGATTTCCCAGCTTCAGGGAATTCGGAGCGAGAGAAACGAGGCCCCGTAACGCACATGAGAGCAATCCCGGCCAATTTCTACCGTTTATGGGGTCTATGTGTGCTGGAAAAGCCTGTGGAAGTTATTTGGCGACACTAAAATGAGCGTTTTGCCAGCTCGAGGGAATTCGGAGCGAGAGATACGAGGCCCCGTAACGCACATGAGAGCAATCCCGGCCAATTTCTACCGTTTGATGGGGTCTATGTGTAAAATTTTGACTTTTTTTGGTGCACGAGCAAATCTGCTGGAAAAGCGTGTGGAAGGTTCGTGACGTTCGTACGATATTTGGCGACACAAAAAATTGCGATTTCCCAGCTTCAGGGAATTCGGAGCGAGAGAAACGAGGCCCCGTAACGCACATGAGAGCAATCCCGGCCAATTTCTACCGTTTGATGGGGTCTATGTGTAAAAGATTTTGACTTTTTTGGTGCACGAGCAAATCTGTTGGAAAAGCCTGTGGAAGGTTCGTGACGTTCGTACGATATTTGGCGACACAAAAATTGCGATTTCCCAGCTCGAGGGAATTCGGAGCGAGAGAAACGAGGCCCCGTAACGCACATGAGAGCAATCCCGGCCAATTTCTACCGTTTGATGGGGTCTATGGTAAAAGATTTTGACTTTTTTTGGTGCACGAGCAAATCTGCTGGAAAAGCGTGTGGAAGGTTCGTGACGTTCGTACGATATTTGGCGACGCAAAAAATTGCGATTTCCCAGCTTCAGGGAATTCGGAGCGAGAGAAACGAGGCCCCGTAACGCACATGAGAGCAATCCCGGCCAATTTCTACCGTTTGATGGGGTCTATGTGTAAAAGATTTTGACTTTTTTTGTGCACGAGCAAATCTGCTGGAAAAGCGTGTGGAAGGTTCGTGACGTTCGTACGATATTTGGCGACACAAAAAATTGCGATTTCCCAGCTTCAGGGAATTCGGAGCGAGAGAAACGAGGCCCCGTAACGCACATGAGAGCAATCCCGGCCAATTTCTACCGTTTGATGGGGTCTATGTGTGCTGGAAAAGCCTGTGGAAGTTATTTGGCGACACTAAAATGAGCGTTTTGCCAGCTCGAGGGAATTCGGAGCGAGAGATACGAGGCCCCGTAACGCACATGAGAGCAATCCCGGCCAATTTCTACCGTTTGATGGGGTCTATGTGTAAAAGATTTTGACTTTTTTTGGTGCACGAGAAATCTGCTGGAAAAGCGTGTGGAAGGTTCGTGACGTTCGTACGATATTGGCGACACAAAAAATTGCGATTTCCCAGCTTCAGGGAATTCGGAGCGAGAGAAACGAGGCCCCGTAACGCACATGAGCAATCCCGGCCAATTTCTACCGTTTGATGGGGTCTATGTGTAAAAGATTTTGACTTTTTTTGGTGCACGAGCAAATCTGTTGGAAAAGCCTGTGGAAGGTTCGTGACGTTCGTACGATATTTGGCGACACAAAAAATTGCGATTTCCCAGCTCGAGGGAATTCGGAGCGAGAGAAACGAGGCCCCGTAACGCACATGAGAGCAATCCCGGCCAATTTCTACCGTTTGATGGGGTCTATGTGTAAAAGATTTGACTTTTTTTGGTGCACGAGCAAATCTGCTGGAAAGCGTGTGGAAGGTTCGTGACGTTCGTACGATATTTGGCGACACAAAAAATTGCGATTCCAGCTTCAGGGAATTCGGAGCGAGAGAAACGAGGCCCCGTAACGCATGAGAGCAATCCGGCCAATTTCTACCGTTTGATGGGGTCTATGTGTAAAAGATTTTGACTTTTTTTGGTGCACGAGCAAATCTGCTGGAAAAGCCTGTGGAAGGTTCGTGACGTTCGTACAATATTTGGCGACACAAAAAATTGCGATTTCCCAGCTCGAGGGAATTCGGAGCGAGAGAAACGAGGCCCCGTAACGCACATGAGAGCAATCCCGGCCAATTTCTACCGTTTGATGGGGTCTAAGTGTAAAAGATTTTGACTTTTTTGGTGCACGAGCAAATCTGCTGGAAAAGCGTGTGGAAGGTTCGTGACGTTCGTACGATATTTGGCGACACAAAAAATTGCGATTTCCCAGCTTCAGGGAATTCGGAGCGAGAGAAACGAGGCCCCGTAACGCACATGAGAGCAATCCCGGCCAATTTCTACCGTTTGATGGGGTCTATGTGTGCTGGAAAAGCCTGTGGAAGTTATTTGGCGACACTAAATGAGCGTTTTGCCAGCTCGAGGGAATTCGGAGCGAGAGATACGAGGCCCCGTAACGCACATGAGAGCAATCCCGGCCAATTTCTACCGTTTGATGGGGTCTATGTGTAAAAGATTTTGACTTTTTTTGGTGCACGAGCAATCTGCTGGAAAAGCGTGTGGAAGGTTCGTGACGTTCGTACGATATTTGGGCGACACAAAAAATTGCGATTTCCCAGCTTCAGGGAATTCGGAGCGAGAGAAACGAGGCCCCGTAACGCACATGAGAGCAATCCCGGCCAATTTCTACCGTTTGATGGGGTCTATGTGTAAAAGATTTTAACTTTTTTTGGTGCACGAGCAAATCTGCTGGAAAAGCCTGTGGAAGGTTTCGTGACGTTCGTACGATATTTGGCGACACAAAAAATTGCGATTTCCCAGCTCGAGGGAATTCGGAGCGAGAGAAACGAGGCCCCGTAACGCACATGAGAGCAATCCCGGCCAATTTCTACCGTTTGATGGGGTCTATGTGTAAAAGATTTTGACTTTTTTTGGTGCACGAGCAAATCTGCTGGAAAAGCGTGTGGAAGGTTCGTGACGTTCGTACAATATTTGGCGACACAAAAAATTGCGATTTCCCAGCTTCAGGGAATTCGGAGCGAGAGAAACGAGGCCCCGTAACGCACATGAGAGCAATCCCGGCCAATTTCTACCGTTTGATGGGGTCTATGTGTAAAAGATTTTGACTTTTTTTGGTGCACGAGCAAATCTGCTGGAAAAAGCGTGTGGAAGATGTTGTATCCTAACCCTTCTTCCAAATTGAGATTTTTATATATTATCTTTTTACTTGTTTTTTTAATGAGTGGAACACACCAAGCGCACCAAACTGCAAAACACCAGGTGTTGTTAAGTAATGAACTGGAGGAGGGCTAGGATGGCAGAATTTGCAACCTTGCTTCAAGGGAAGATAAGGCCTGATGAACGGGCACATGTCACCCGTGCAGGCGGCAGAGACAGTGGGAGTGTCAGCCAGACATAGTTAAGGCAAAAAGCCCAACTATCCTGCATGGTTTTAAAGTAACGTCAAAATTCGTAATTCAACAACAGAGTAGGCTAAATTATCGATCCTCGCGCTCGCTCAAATTGGAGACCAGGCTGCGAGCTACATCAATGAACCATTGCCCATTTGCTAATCCAATACTGAATGTTAATATTACTGAAGTCAAAACGAATTCTATGACCTCAGCACATGGGCAAATAATAGGGCAGTGTCGACTCAAAGGCAATGGAAGAAAACAGAGGCGCCTTTGTCTAAATCACAACCACAGAAAGCCAGGAATCATCACTGATTGTGTGTTCAGGGATTCCGAGCTAGTTAGAACACGTGCACACAGAAAGGGAGGTAGAAGTACGCCTTGTCCTCCTGCAGCTGAGGAAACAAAGATAAACCCAAGAAGGCCAAGGAATAAGTGGGTCAGCTCAAGGCTGTGTGCACAGGGGAGTGAGCTGATTTAAAAGAGTGTTGTATATCTCTCAAGGCGGGCAAGACCCAGCTGAATAACAAGGCTGCGGGGGTCACCAGAAGTTCGCATTCGCCTAGTTAAGACAAAAAGCTCAATTATTCTGTATTGCTATTAAAGTAACGTTAAAGTCGGAATTTAACAACAGGGTAGGCTAAAGTTATTGATATTCACACCCACTCCAATTAAACCAGGCCACAAGTTACGCCTACTGAACCATCACCATCATTAAGTCAATATGAAATGTTATTTCCATACTTTAATACTTTCTATACAACTCGACCCGAAGCATATGACAATCAGAACCTTCCTAAGTCAAAATTGAATCGCACCCAGACAGGAGCGAATAGTCGATATAAGGTTGAAGAGGGAAGGAAATTAAGAGCACGGCGAACTGCAAACGTAAGCAAAAAGCCGGGAACGACACCAGGCCAGCAACAGCGAGTCGAGCTTCGACAGGCCATAAAGTAGGAATAATAACTCCCGGGGTCAGGGGACACAAGAAGAAGCAGGCAGACAAAAACCAGAACTGACTCCAAGGTTCAACCGCCCTCACCTATGTAATAAAAGGACTCGAACACTTCTTTCTGTCTTCGTGTCTTTATTCAGGTTCACGTCTTTACCCACACGGCACGCTGTTATAACTCCTGTATTTGTAGCCCCCGGCTATTCACTGCTATTATAGCTTCCTCACCCCTCTGACTCTCTGCTTCATCTACTGTAACCTCCTCCCTGCAGACTCGCTGCTACCCCTATGTGCAGACCCTCTGGCTGTCACTGTATGCAGACCCGCTGCCCACTCTCTCTGTGCAGCCCCGCTGCTGACTGCAGCCTCCTTGCTGCTTCGGGTCGGTCACCGCTGGCCAACGGTGCCGATCCTCGCTTCCCCCGTGTTCGTGGCGATCTCGCCACACCCCGCTTCGCCCTACGTGGCCTTCCTCTGTTCCTGGCTCCCAGTCACTCCCCCTGCTCTTCCGGTTCCCCTCCTTCTATACTCAACCCCTCTCCCCCCACGTGACCTAACTCCTCCCCCCCTGACGGCACCTCAGAAGGGCCGTTTACAACCGCATTACATCACCCTCCCCCCTAAAGAAAATCCAGCCGACCTCGGCTGAATTGCAACCTGAAAAGCAATGCGGGTGTAAAGGGCCAACACGCAAAAAGACACGAAGCATTGAAGAACATTATAACAATAACACAACACAACACAATCTAACGAAACGTGAGGGATTTCGAGCGAGTACGGGTAGCCGGGCCGTCCCGGACGGTCGGCGGCCCACCCGCCGAGCGGGAACGTGGAAGGGTTTTAGGGGCGACGGGCGCAAGTTCTTCCGTCGCCATTGGAGGCCCGCCACTGTCCCGCTCGCGTCCAGAAACATCCCGTACTCGCGTCCGCGGAGGGATAGGAAGAGCTGCAGGTCCCGTGGGTTCTGCGGCTCCGGTCGGCGTCCCACAAGCGGAAGGTCCTCCTCCCTGCGCTGTCACGGCCGGCTTGTCTGTGAAGGGTACGACAGGCGCTCTCGCAAGGTCAGCAGACACAGGCAAGGGCGAGTCGGCAGCAACAGACCCCGGCAAGGCAACTTGGGGAGATGACGCATCCGGCCGTGGGGCAATGTATGGCTTCAACCGGGACGTGTGCACGAACCAACGCCGTGCACCAACCTGAACATGCGCCGACTGTGGGTTGGGAACCTCAATGAGGCGGACCGGACCCTGCCAAGGTCGATGTAATTTAGGAGATGTACCTGGCCGCACCTGTGGGCAATGAAGCCAGGCCAGGTCCCCCTTTTTCCAGGGACACTCCCCCTTTGAACGTCGGGCACACCGCTCATTCCTGGCCTGAGCCTTGGCAGTAGCCATGCGGGCATTTTCCCTCGCCTCAGCGACACGCCGAACGTTGTCCTTAATATACTCAGGAAGAGGCTTAACAGGCCCCCTCGCACCGGTTCCCAACTGGTCATGAATCGGCGGCACGTTCTCACGGCCGTACATAAGGAAAAACGCGAGTATCCAGTAGCCGCGTGCGGCGTCATGCGATACGCCGAAAGCACCCCAGGGATATGCAAATCCCAATCAGATTGGTTTTCCCCGACTGTATGGCACAGCATGGCGGACAGAGTCCGATTCAACCGTTCCACCATACCATCCGTTTGCGGGTGGTAGGGGGACGTCCGTATCTTTTTAGTTCCAAGAGCCGCACACACCTCCACCAACAATTTAGACGAAAAGTTACGTCCCTGATCCGTAAGGAGCCTCTCCGGAGCCCCTTTGTCCATTACATACCCAAATAGAAAGGCGTCCGTGATAGACGCCGCTGACTGGTCAGGCAAGGGCCAGGCCATCGGCCAGCGAGAGAGGTACTCCACCCCCACCAGTAAATACTTATTCCTTTAGCTGATGGCGGAAAGGGTCCCAAAATAACTAACGCCACCAACTCATTAACCCGAGATACTTTAATCGATTGTATCGGCGGAACATATGGATGTTTAGGCGGCTTACGGCGGGCACAATCGGGACACGCGCGAACGTGACCGACGACATCCGTCGTCATGCCGTGCCAATAATAGTCTCGTTGCAGCGTCAATAGGGTTTTCTGCACCCCCAGGTGTAAAAGTGTGTCACAGTGCAAAGATCTAATCAACTCATAGCGCAATGACGCAGGCACAACGAGACGCCAGTGTTCCTGTATCCCTTCCCTCCACATCAGTAACCCATCTCGGAGAGCAGTTTCCGAATTACCACCCGCACCGACTTCCTTACCCGCCTTCTCCGTTCGTTTCCGTAACGACACCAAAGAATCGTCCAACATTTGCTCCCGAATCCACACAGACCTTGGAAGACGCAAAATCCCGTCAGCCGGTCCCCCTTCAACCGGTCCCGGTGTAAGCGGAGGTTCGAGAACATCCACTGCCCGCGGCGACAGGCTGAGGGGGGGGCTGAGCCGGTCCACACCTATGCGTCCCCGACGCACACGCACAAGGGGATTGTTGCGGCAACCTGGACAGTGCGTCCGCGTTAGCGTGACGCACACCCTTCCGATGGTGAATTTGGAAGGAGAATTCTTGCAACGTGTCCAGCCATCTCGCCAATTGTCCGGATGGCTGGTCCATCTTAAGAGCGTACTGGAAGGCCGCATGGTCCGTTCGGACAATAAACGACCGACCGTACAGATACGGTCGAAATTGGCGGAGAAAATACACAATAGCCAAAAGTTCCCTGCGAGTGACGCAGTAACGAGTTTCCGCGGGAGACAAAACCCGACTCCCGTACGCCACCACACGCTCAACACCACCTTTTGACTGGGACAACACCGCCCCAATCCCGGTGTCACTCGCATCAGTATCCAGAATGAAGGGATGTTCAAAATCCGGATAATCCAACGTCGGCGCAGTAGCCAGTAGGTCGCGCAGGCTCCGAAACGCCGCCTCCTCCGGCGGTCCCCACACAAATTTGTGCCCCTTCCCAGTAAGGAGATGCAAAGGCCTGGCGATAGTAGCGAAATTCGGAACAAACCTCCGGTAATATGAGACGAACCCCAAAAACCGACGCACATCACCCACCGTGGCGGGGGTTGCCCAATCCCGGACACACGCAGTTTTCTCTGGATCCGTGGCCACCCCGTCCGCACTAACAATATGTCCCAAGTATCGAACGGAACGTTGCAGTAGATGACATTTCTTAGGCTTGAATTTCAAATTAGCAGAACGCATTCTGGCAAAAACGGCCTCCAACCGCAATAAATGCTCATCAAATGTGCGGCTGAAGACAATAATATCATCTAAATAAATGAGACATGTCTCCCACTGCAACCCCGTCAATACCAACTCCATCAATCTCTGAAAGGTGGCAGGGGCTGCATTCAACCCCATCGGCAGACAGTTAAATTGGAACAACCCCTGCGGCGTACGGAACGCTGTCTTTTCCCGCGAGGGCTCGTCAAGGGGAAGCTGCCAGAAGCCCGAAGAGAGATCTAGCGTTGAAAAAAACTTAGCCCCTGACAAGGCGTCGAGAGAATCGTCCATACGCGGCAGGGGATACGCATCTGCCACCGACACTTTATTTAACTTCCGAAAATCCACACAAAATCGTAATTTACCATCTTTCTTTTTAACCAACACGACAGGCGCACCCCACGGGCTATTAGACGGAGATATAATATCCGCTTTCAACATGTCTTCCACTGCCCCTCGAACGTGCTCACGCTCAGCCGGACTCATCCGACGCGAGTTCAAGCGGATAGGGGCCGCGTCCCCCGTTTCGATGTGATGAGAGAGCAGCGAGGTGCGTCCCAAGTCCAAATCGTCCGAGCTAAACACATCGGAATAGCTCGCTAATAATTTATGAATCGCACAACGCTGCTCAGCGGAAAGGGCCGAATTTTCCGCACATAATTCGGCGATCCAACGATCGTCCACCCCTCCGTCGTGTGAAACACCACCCACCAGCCCCCGTCCGGAATGTCACTCTGAGCCGTAAACGCCGTAGTGGCGTGTGCCACAACGGTACCAGCCGGCACACACACGCTTTCAGAAGTCGCATTTAACACCTGCAAAAACGGGCGCTGATCCGGACGGACAATGGTTTGCGCCCCCACCAGTGCCAATCCGCCCGTAACAGCGGCGGACGGCGACAGCAAAATTCCACAAGCACTCTGCCGACCCGGAACCGGCTTCCGGTATCGTAGGGGAATGAGCATCTGCGAGCCAGGTGGAATATCAACTGAAACTTCCGATAACGCCTGCACCTGGGCAACCGGAGCCGGTCGCCCCCAGGTGGACTGTAAAAACGCCAATTTGCGGCCCCCTGGCAGTTCAATGCAATTTTCATTGATTCTAATTAAAATGGGCATCTTAGCCAAAAAATCCGTGCCCAACAAGCAAGGAACCGCCAGGGACCTCGAAATTAACACAACGCCCGAGGCCGAGACCCCCCCGATAGAAATATTAGCGTCCACCTGTCCCACGATGCCCATACTACCCCCGTTCGCAGCGATGCAGGAAGCGTAAGCCGGCCTCACGGCCCCCGGTGGGATGTTCAAAAGATGGAATATGACATCCGAAATAATGGTCGCGGACGCCCCGGAATCCACCAAAATACGCACGTCCACCCCTTGGATCGACCCCGGTACAGTGGACGAACCTGTAGCGGCCGCGACAACCCGCCGAGCCAACTTACGCCACTGCGTTATCGAGCGACAAGGCGCAGATACTGGCCTCCCATATTTTAGAACATCCGCGTCGCACAACAACGGCGATGAGTGAGGTGTCAGGCCTTGCCGGGTGTCTGGTGCGCACCGACTTGCCTGTGCCGGAGGGTCTTTCTTTGGGACGTCCGCGATCGAGGCCTCCTGCTGGGGCGGCCCCGGAACCCGGGCCCAGCAGTCCCTGGCATAGTGGCCCCGACGGCCGCAGCGGAAACAGTCGACGTCGGGTCGGCGCGCAGCAGGCACCCCGTCCCGACGTGGCCGCGCCGGCGGCGGAGCCCGCGGCCCCGGCTCGCTTCGAGCCGGCCACGGAGTGGAGGCGGCCGACAGCTCCTTTGGGCCGGTCGCATCCGGCACGTACACGGCCTTTGTAGGGTCCCACCCTACGGCCCCCCCATCGACGACAGGACCGCCCGTCCACGCCGTGACTTGTTTCCAGCGGCGGAGATTGAACTGGGCGTCCAAACACTTGGCCGCGGTCCGGGACGTGAGTTTCTCGTGACCGCACGCCGGCATAGGAATGCCCAGATCCCGGGATAACTCTAACATCTTCCCCAAGATGAGAGGTTCCAGCAGGTCAGGCTCCGTCTCCGGGTAAGCGGCCATCGCGAGTTCCAGCACGGCGCCCCTGTACGCTACAGGCGACTCCTCCGGTGCGCGTTGCCGCTGCACGAAGCGGCGATGGGCGTCATCCGGTGGCTCGTACGCGTCCGCCATTTCGTCGAACACTCCACGCAATGTTTTCTTCTTCGCAGCTTTTATAGAGCGAAAAACGAACAGACTCATCGTCAAGGAGAGTCGGAAGCACCTCCAGCGCCTCGGCGTCCGTCCACCTTGCCGTTCGTACCGCCGCCAAAAATCGACAAGCGAACGCACTCCAATCGCCCCCGATGGAGAACTCCTTAACAGTTGTAAGGTGACGACTGCGGCTCCTTGGCCTGCTTCCGTCCGTCACCGACTCTTCCGGCGGCAAGTTCAGCAAGGCGTCGCAACGCGGTGTCTCCAAGATGGCGGACGATCCTCGTGGCGGCCCCAAAATGGCGGCTTCCCGCCTTCCGTGGTGCGCCACGCCCAAGATGGCGTCTTCACGCCGCGTGGTCGATGGCGGCGCCATCGAAGACGACCCGGGCTCCTGCCGATCACCACCATCACCTACCAACGCCGCCCTTGGCGTGACAAGGTCACACAACTCCGTGATGACGGTTTTTAGGGTCGCCAGTTGCTCCGCCATCCGGGTCCATCTTAAATCTTCGTCCTTCAACGCAGATGGGTCGGACGCAGCGGCAACCTCCTCCACACCCGGGCCCTCACGGATCTCTCCCTCCGCCGAAGTGAAGCCGACCTCAGGAGGAAGATCGTCGTCGTCCGATGATGAAGCCGACGCCGGAGATGGGATATTCTTCTTCCTCAGTTGTTTCGCCATGCCGTTTCACTTCTGACTCCAGTGTAATAAAAGGACTCGAACACTTCTTTCTGTCTTCGTGTCTTTATTCAGGTTCACGTCTTTACCCACACGGCACGCTGTTATAACTCCTGTATTTGTAGCCCCCGGCTATTCACTGCTATTATAGCTTCCTCACCCCTCTGACTCTCTGCTTCATCTACTGTAACCTCCTCCCTGCAGACTCGCTGCTACCCCTATGTGCAGACCCTCTGGCTGTCACTGTATGCAGACCCGCTGCCCACTCTCTCTGTGCAGCCCCGCTGCTGACTGCAGCCTCCTTGCTGCTTCGGGTCGGTCACCGCTGGCCAACGGTGCCGATCCTCGCTTCCCCCGTGTTCGTGGCGATCTCGCCACACCCCGCTTCGCCCTACGTGGCCTTCCTCTGTTCCTGGCTCCCAGTCACTCCCCCTGCTCTTCCGGTTCCCCTCCTTCTATACTCAACCCCTCTCCCCCCACGTGACCTAACTCCTCCCCCCCTGACGGCACCTCAGAAGGGCCGTTTACAACCGCATTACACCTACAAGGAGTGACGGAAATTAATGAGGCCTTGAGTTAACGGCCAGCTGGACGGCAACAACAACGGCGAGCAGAGATAGGGTGGGGCAAAGACTGCGAGGCTATGAAATGCAACTTCGTGTCAGTAAAGCTCTGACAAACAAGTTAAGTTAAAGACATCACAATACATAATATCGGACATAACATCAATGTTAACGCTATTCACCGTAAACTATATTCCGCTTATATAACCATGCAGACACCAAGGAATACGAATTCCTAGGATCAAGAAGCTTACCCCTTGACCTAAGATATCGGAAATAAGTTAATAATAATAAGCATATGCATGAAAAGACAAAGTAAAACTTATGAAAAGCCAGGATAACGGGATGAATCACCACCAGGTCGAATATAAATACATAATAAAAAACGATGTTAAACCCAGGGTCGGAGAGAAAGGGAGATCCCGGCCGTCTTTGTATCCCCGCAGCGCGGGATAGGAGTGTATACGCTCGGGGAAACACCTCCACTGGAGTCAAGCACCACGATGGGAAACGACAGACCTTAGGTTACATACAGAATCATAACTGTGAAATAGTAAGGGACAAATGTTAACTTAAAACTTTTAACCATTTCTTTGTGCGCCGGGTCGGAGAGAGCGTTGCCCCTCCCTCCAGGTTGTGCGAACAAAGACGCCTATGAGACATTTGTAACGTCTGTGTTTTGGGTTCATGAAGAAGGCCAGACAAGAGATAATATTGCACCCAGACAGAGAGACGACCTCGAGGCAATTTGTAACATCTGATTGTTTGCTCGTGGGTTTATGGAGGGAGTGTGACAACGGAATATACCGTGGGTGATGCACACAAGGACATACGGACGTACGGACACACACATGGACACACCTGCCTACGGACAGATCCTGACACAGCAAAAATCGAAAGAAGTCCCGCCTTGTGGGCGGGATCCAAGGGGATTTTTCGGCATAAAGGGAAGGATCCTGAGCATTGGAAACTAGTGCGACCAGTGGGTCCACTCAGGAGTGCGACCAGCGGGTCCACTCAGGAGTGCGACCAGAGGGTCGACTCAGGAGTGCGACCAGCGGGTCGGCTCAGGAGCGAGCTCGACCGGGAGGGTCGGCTCAGGAGCGAGCTCGACCGGGAGGGTCGGCTCAGGAGCGAGTGCGACCAGCGGGTCGGCTCGACTCATCTTCAGCTCGTCAACCTCTGCCGAGTCGGAGGTCTCTGCTGCCGCCGCAGTGGTGAGCGTCGCGGTTTGGCGACGACCCAGCGCTGCGCGCTGCGAGCGGGTTGTGGGCGCCACCTACCGACCGGGTTCCGAACTGCGACACAGTTCACCACGGTGACAGGGGAGCGACTGATACGTATGACGCGCACCGCCCCCTCACCACACGACCACCAGGCGTCTGTTTGACGTAAAGAATCGACTCCGAACACTGACTATTCAAGACAACTCTTACCACTCAAACACACTCGAACCCATAAGCCATCCGTGGCTGGGAAGGCATCACAACGAGACCGAGTGATGGCCATCCGTCGTTTATAAGAGTATTCGTAATTTTTATCTTTAAAATTTAGTGGGCTGTACTCTTAATCGCATAAATTCCCAACAGATCCATCAATACGAACTGATTCTTGGCACCTCCTTCCGCCGAGCCACGCTCACGTGGGGAGTGGTGGCCCACCGGGTCCTTATCAGGTGATCTGGTCCCCAATTAGTAAACTTGGTATAAGATAACGATCTTCGGAAAAGGAGCACCGTCGCAGGCCCTTACTCCGAGCCGTTCTGTTGTCAGATAACCTGCCGATGTATCTGTTGAGATTGGTGCCTTTAAGAATAATAACTGTTTTTGATTGTGTTTTTTTTATCGCCGTATAATCTTTCAAGTATCGTTCAGTCATAATCGCCGCACGTACTCGCATCCTCTACAGAATATTCAACTGTCCCGTGACCCAAGGTGCTAACAACGTGATAAGGGTTGCGTATGATCAATAAGGAGTGCGGTACTGCGTGAACAATATTGAGTATAATCATTCATTAACGTTAAGGTTTCCTTAGCATAGTATTTGCATATTTTAACGACTCTCTCTCTCACTAACAACCATCGCGTTATGCGGGATCCATGTGCCGTTGTCAAAGTGAAATCAGACAATCGTTGATGATACTGTATTGATGCCGTGTTGACGTTCCGGGATTGAGAGTTCGCATACTATATCATAGTTAAGGTTGAATTAGTAATAAATTGATCAATACAGAAGTGGTTGTGTGATTCTTTCCTGAAATCTATGCATAAGATCTGCTTCTGCGTTGAGATCTGAACTTGGTGACCTTAATAAACACACTAATACATACTCAGTAAATGTTAAAGCGATAACGGGGTGAACCGGGGACCTAAATATAACCACGAATACACACTCTGGGAATGTTAAAGCGAGAATGAGACGAACCTAGACAACGATGCCGAGTTAATCTGAGTTAATCTTGCATACTTACACCACACCTGCATAACCGCATACGATTAATTGCCTTATTCCGATCATAACCCACCCTCGTCACCGAGGCGGGGTCTGGTTATCATAACGACTTGCATTATCATAATTACACCCACTCGCATAATTAATACGATTACCTCTCGAATTGGCATAATTAAAATGTGCATAATTACATAAATTAACATATTTCCGGATAATTACACATTTGGCCAGATTTCATTTAATTATTATTATTTTCACTGAATATTCATAACCCACATATACAACATAATAATTTCACCCACGCACGCATACAACATAACAAATTTCGATACCCAACATATACAACAAAGGTTCGTGACGTTCGTACGATATTTGGCGACACAAAAAATTGCGATTTCCCAGCTCCAGGGAATTCGGAGCGAGAGAAACGAGGCCCCGTAACGCACATGAGAGCAATCCCGGCCAATTTCTACCGTTTGATGGGGTCTATGTGTAAAAGATTTTTACTTTTTTTGGTGCACGAGCAAATCTGCTGGAAAAGCGTGTGGAAGGTTCGTGACGTTCGTACGATATTTGGCGACACAAAAAATTGCGATTTCCCAGCTTCAGGGAATTCGGAGCGAGAGAAACGAGGCCCCGTAACGCACATGAGAGCAATCCCGGCCAATTTCTACCGTTTGATGGGGTCTATGTGTAAAAGATTTTGACTTTTTTTGGTGCACGAGCAAATCTGCTGGAAAAGCCTGTGGAAGGTTCGTGACGTTCGTACGATATTTGGCGACACAAAAAATTGCGATTTCCCAGCTCCAGGGAATTCGGAGCGAGAGAAACGAGGCCCCGTAACGCACATGAGAGCAATCCCGGCCAATTTCTACCGTTTGATGGGGTCTATGTGTGCTGGAAAAGCCTGTGGAAGTTATTTGGCGACACTAAAATGAGCGTTTTGCCAGCTCGAGGGAATTCGGAGCGAGAGATACGAGGCCCCGTAACGCACATGAGAGCAATCCCGGCCAATTTCTACCGTTTGATGGGGTCTATGTGTAAAAGATTTTGACTTTTTTTGGTGCACGTGCAAATCTGCTGGAAAAGCGTGTGGAAGGTTCGTGACGTTCGTACGATATTTGGCGACACAAAAAATTGCGATTTCCCAGCTTCAGGGAATTCGGAGCGAGAGAAACGAGGCCCCGTAACGCACATGAGAGCAATCCCGGCCAATTTCTACCGTTTGATGGGGTCTATGTGTAAAAGATTTTGACTTTTTTTGGTGCACGAGCAAATCTGCTGGAAAAGCCTGTGGAAGGTTCGTGACGTTCGTACGATATTTGGCGACACAAAAAATTGCGATTTCCCAGCTCCAGGGAATTCGGAGCGAGAGAAACGAGGCCCCGTAACGCACATGAGAGCAATCCCGGCCAATTTCTACCGTTTGATGGGGTCTATGTGTAAAAGATTTTGACTTTTTTTGGTGCACGAGCAAATCTGCTGGAAAAGCGTGTGGAAGGTTCGTGACGTTCGTACGATATTTGGCGACACAAAAAATTGCGATTTCCCAGCTTCAGGGAATTCGGAGCGAGAGAAACGAGGCCCCGTAACGCACATGAGAGCAATCCCGGCCAATTTCTACCGTTTGATGGGGTCTATGTGTAAAAGATTTTGACTTTTTTTGGTGCACGAGCAAATCTGCTGGAAAAGCGTGTGGAAGGTTCGTGACGTTCATACGATATTTGGCGACACAAAAAATTGCGATTTCCCAGCTTCAGGAATTCGGAGCGAGAGAAACGAGGCCCCGTAACGCACATGAGAGCAATCCCGGCCAATTTCTCCCGTTTGATGGGGTCTATGTGTAAAATTTTGACTTTTTTTGGTGCACGAGCAAATCTGCTGGAAAAGCGTGTGGAAGTTTCGTGACGTTAGGACGATATTTGGCGACACTAAAATGAGCGTTTTGCCAGCTCCAGGGAATTCGGAGCGAGAGAAACGAGGCCCCGTAACGCACATGAGAGCAATCCCGGCCAATTTCTACCGTTTGATGGGGTCTATGTGTGCTGGAAAAGCCTGTGGAAGTTATTTTGGCGACACTAAAATGAGCGTTTTGCCAGCTCGAGGGAATTCGGAGCGAGAGAAACGAGGCCCCGTAACGCACATGAGAGCAATCCCGGCCAATTTCTACCATTTGATGGGGTCTATGTGTAAAAGATTTTGACTTTTTTTGGTGCACGAGCAAATCTGCTGGAAAAGCCTGTGGAAGGTTCGTGACGTTCGTACGATATTTGGCGACACAAAAAATTGCGATTTCCCAGCTCGAGGGAATTCGGAGCGAGAGAAACGAGGCCCCGTAACGCACATGAGAGCAATCCCGGCCAATTTCTACCGTTTGATGGGGTCTATGTGTAAAAGATTTTGACTTTTTTTGGTGCACGAGCAAATCTGCTGGAAAAGCGTGTGGAAGGTTCGTGACGTTCGTACGATATTTGGCGACACAAAAAATTGCGATTTCCCAGCTTCAGGGAATTCGGAGCGAGAGAAACGAGGCCCCGTAACGCACATGAGAGCAATCCCGGCCAATTTCTACCGTTTGATGGGGTCTATGTGTGCTGGAAAAGCCTGTGGAAGTTATTTGGCGACACTAAAATGAGCGTTTTGCCAGCTCGAGGGAATTCGGAGCGAGAGAAACGAGGCCCCGTAACGCACATGAGAGCAATCCCGGCCAATTTCTACCATTTGATGGGGTCTATGTGTAAAAGATTTTGACTTTTTTTGGTGCACGAGCAAATCTGCTGGAAAAGCCTGTGGAAGGTTCGTGACGTTCGTACGATATTTGGCGACACAAAAAATTGCGATTTCCCAGCTCGAGGGAATTCGGAGCGAGAGAAACGAGGCCCCGTAACGCACATGAGAGCAATCCCGGCCAATTTCTACCGTTTGATGGGGTCTATGTGTAAAAGATTTTGACTTTTTTTGGTGCACGAGCAAATCTGCTGGAAAAGCGTGTGGAAGGTTCGTGACGTTCGTACGATATTTGGCGACACAAAAAATTGCGATTTCCCAGCTTCAGGGAATTCGGAGCGAGAGAAACGAGGCCCCGTAACGCACATGAGAGCAATCCCGGCCAATTTCTACCGTTTGATGGGGTCTATGTGTGCTGGAAAAGCCTGTGGAAGTTATTTGGCGACACTAAAATGAGCGTTTTGCCAGCTCGAGGGAATTCGGAGCGAGAGATACGAGGCCCCGTAACGCACATGAGAGCAATCCCGGCCAATTTCTACCGTTTGATGGGGTCTATGTGTAAAAGATTTTGACTTTTTTTGGTGCACGAGCAAATCTGCTGGAAAAGCGTGTGGAAGGTTCGTGACGTTCGTACGATATTTGGCGACACAAAAAATTGCGATTTCCCAGCTTCAGGGAATTCGGAGCGAGAGAAACGAGGCCCCGTAACGCACATGAGAGCAATCCCGGCCAATTTCTACCGTTTGATGGGGTCTATGTGTAAAAGATTTTGACTTTTTTGGTGCACGAGCAAATCTGTTGGAAAAGCCTGTGGAAGGTTCGTGACGTTCGTACGATATTTGGCGACACAAAAAATTGCGATTTCCCAGCTCGAGGGAATTCGGAGCGAGAGAAACGAGGCCCCGTAACGCACATGAGAGCAATCCCGGCCAATTTCTACCGTTTGATGGGGTCTATGTGTAAAAGATTTTGACTTTTTTTGGTGCACGAGCAAATCTGCTGGAAAAGCGTGTGGAAGGTTCGTGACGTTCGTACGATATTTGGCGACACAAAAAATTGCGATTTCCCAGCTTCAGGGAATTCGGAGCAAGAGAAACGAGGCCCCGTAACGCACATGAGAGCAATCCCGGCCAATTTCTACCGTTTGATGGGGTCTATGTGTAAAAGATTTTGACTTTTTTTGTGCACGAGCAAATCTGCTGGAAAAGCGTGTGGAAGGTTCGTGACGTTCGTACGATATTTGGCGACACAAAAAATTGCGATTTCCCAGCTTCAGGGAATTCGGAGCGAGAGAAACGAGGCCCCGTAACGCACATGAGAGCAATCCCGGCCAATTTCTACCGTTTGATGGGGTCTATGTGTGCTGGAAAAGCCTGTGGAAGTTATTTGGCGACACTAAAATGAGCGTTTTGCCAGCTCGAGGGAATTCGGAGCGAGAGATACGAGGCCCCGTAACGCACATGAGAGCAATCCCGGCCAATTTCTACCGTTTGATGGGGTCTATGTGTAAAAGATTTTGACTTTTTTTGGTGCACGAGCAAATCTGCTGGAAAAGCGTGTAGAAGGTTCGTGACGTTCGTACGATATTTGGCGACACAAAAAATTGCGATTTCCCAGCTTCAGGGAATTCGGAGCGAGAGAAACGAGGCCCCGTAACGCACATGAGAGCAATCCCGGCCAATTTCTACCGTTTGATGGGGTCTATGTGTTAAAGATTTTTACTTTTTTTGGTGCACGAGCAAATCTGTTGGAAAAGCCTGTGGAAGGTTCGTGACGTTCGTACGATATTTGGCGACACAAAAAATTGCGATTTCCCAGCTCGAGGGAATTCGGAGCGAGAGAAACGAGGCCCCGTAACGCACATGAGAGCAATCCCGGCCAATTTCTACCGTTTGATGGGGTCTATGTGTAAAAGATTTTGACTTTTTTTGGTGCACGAGCAAATCTGCTGGAAAAGCGTGTGGAAGGTTCGTGACGTTCGTACGATATTTGGCGACACAAAAAATTGCGATTTCCCAGCTTCAGGGAATTCGGAGCGAGAGAAACGAGGCCCCGTAACGCACATGAGAGCAATCCCGGCCAATTTCTACCGTTTGATGGGGTCTATGTGTAAAAGATTTTGACTTTTTTTGGTGCACGAGCAAATCTGCTGGAAAAGCGTGTGGAAGTTTCGTGACGTTAGGACGATATTTGGCGACACTAAAATGAGCGTTTTGACAGCTCCAGGGAATTCGGAGCGAGAGAAACGAGGCCCCGTAACGCACATGAGAGCAATCCCGGCCAATTTCTACCGTTTGATGGGGTCTATGTGTGCTGGAAAAGCCTGTGGAAGTTATTTGGCGACACTAAAATGAGCGTTTTGCCAGCTCGAGGGAATTCGGAGCGAGAGATACGAGGCCCCGTAACGCACATGAGAGCAATCCCGGCCAATTTCTACCGTTTGATGGGGTCTATGTGTAAAAGATTTTGACTTTTTTTGGTGCACGAGCAAATCTGCTGGAAAAGCGTGTGGAAGGTTCGTGACGTTCGTACGATATTTGGCGACACAAAAAATTGCGATTTCCCAGCTTCAGGGAATTCGGAGCGAGAGAAACGAGGCCCCGTAACGCACATGAGAGCAATCCCGGCCAATTTCTACCGTTTGATGGGGTCTATGTGTAAAAGATTTTGACTTTTTTTGGTGCACGAGCAAATCTGCTGGAAAAGCCTGTGGAACGTTCGTGACGTTCGTACGATATTTGGCGACACAAAAAATTTGCGATTTCCCAGCTCGAGGGAATTCGGAGCGAGAGAAACGAGGCCCCGTAACGCACATGAGAGCAATCCCGGCCAATTTCTACCGTTTGATGGGGTCTAAGTGTAAAAGATTTTGACTTTTTTTGGTGCACGAGCAAATCTGCTGGAAAAGCGTGTGGAAGGTTCGTGACGTTCGTACGATATTTGGCGACACAAAAAATTGCGATTTCCCAGCTTCAGGGAATTCGGAGCGAGAGAAACGAGGCCCCGTAACGCACATGAGAGCAATCCCGGCCAATTTCTACCGTTTGATGGGGTCTATGTGTGCTGGAAAA
Organism: Lethenteron reissneri; assembly: GCF_015708825.2. Lineage (NCBI taxonomy): Eukaryota > Metazoa > Chordata > Hyperoartia > Petromyzontiformes > Petromyzontidae > Lethenteron > Lethenteron reissneri. The sequence goes on along the minus strand of NW_026890794.1, from coordinate 98,071 downwards.
GCCTGTGGAAGTTATTTGGCGACACTAAAATGAGCGTTTTGCCAGCTCGAGGGAATTCGGAGCGAGAGATACGAGGCCCCGTAACGCACATGAGAGCAATCCCGGCCAATTTCTACCGTTTGATGGGGTCTATGTGTAAAAGATTTTGACTTTTTTTGGTGCACGAGCAAATCTGCTGGAAAAGCGTGTGGAAGGTTCGTGACGTTCGTACGATATTTGGCGACACAAAAAATTGCGATTTCCCAGCTTCAGGGAATTCGGAGCGAGAGAAACGAGGCCCCGTAACGCACATGAGAGCAATCCCGGCCAATTTCTACCGTTTGATGGGGTCTATGTGTAAAAGATTTTGACTTTTTTTGGTGCACGAGCAAATCTGCTGGAAAAGCCTGTGGAAGGTTCGTGACGTTCGTACGATATTTGGCGACACAAAAAATTGCGATTTCCCAGCTCGAGGGAATTCGGAGCGAGAGAAACGAGGCCCCGTAACGCACATGAGAGCAATCCCGGCCAATTTCTACCGTTTGATGGGGTCTATGTGTAAAAGATTTTGACTTTTTTTGGTGCACGAGCAAATCTGCTGGAAAAGCGTGTGGAAGGTTCGTGACGTTCGTACGATATTTGGCGACACAAAAAATTGCGATTTCCCAGCTTCAGGGAATTCGGAGCGAGAGAAACGAGGCCCCGTAACGCACATGAGAGCAATCCCGGCCAATTTCTACCGTTTGATGGGGTCTATGTGTTAAAGATTTTGACTTTTTTTGGTGCACGAGCAAATCTGTTGGAAAAGCCTGTGGAAGGTTCGTGACGTTCGTACGATATTTGGCGACACAAAAAATTGCGATTTCCCAGCTCGAGGGAATTCGGAGCGAGAGAAACGAGGCCCCGTAACGCACATGAGAGCAATCCCGGCCAATTTCTACCGTTTGATGGGGTCTATGTGTAAAAGATTTTGACTTTTTTTGGTGCACGAGCAAATCTGCTGGAAAAGCGTGTGGAAGGTTCGTGACGTTCGTACGATATTTGGCGACACAAAAAATTGCGATTTCCCAGCTTCAGGGAATTCGGAGCGAGAGAAACGAGGCCCCGTAACGCACATGAGAGCAATCCCGGCCAATTTCTACCGTTTGATGGGGTCTATGTGTAAAAGATTTTGACTTTTTTTGGTGCACGAGCAAATCTGCTGGAAAAGCGTGTGGAAGGTTCGTGACGTTCGTACGATATTTGGCGACACGAAAAATTGCGATTTCCCAGCTTCAGGGAATTCGGAGCGAGAGAAACGAGGCCCCGTAACGCACATGAGAGCAATCCCGGCCAATTTCTACCGTTTGATGGGGTCTATGTGTAAAAGATTTTGACTTTTTTTGGTGCACGAGCAAATCTGCTGGAAAAGCGTGTGGAAGTTTCGTGACGTTAGGACGATATTTGGCGACACTAAAATGAGCGTTTTGCCAGCTCCAGGGAATTCGGAGCGAGAGAAACGAGGCCCCGTAACGCACATGAGAGCAATCCCGGCCAATTTCTACCGTTTGATGGGGTCTATGTGTGCTGGAAAAGCCTGTGGAAGTTATTTGGCGACACTAAAATGAGCGTTTTGCCAGCTCGAGGGAATTCGGAGCGAGAGATACGAGGCCCCGTAACGCACATGAGAGCAATCCCGGCCAATTTCTACCGTTTGATGGGGTCTATGTGTAAAAGATTTTGACTTTTTTTGGTGCACGAGCAAATCTGCTGGAAAAGCGTGTGGAAGGTTCGTGACGTTCGTACGATATTTGGCGACACAAAAAATTGCGATTTCCCAGCTTCAGGGAATTCGGAGCGAGAGAAACGAGGCCCCGTAACGCACATGAGAGCAATCCCGGCCAATTTCTACCGTTTGATGGGGTCTATGTGTAAAAGATTTTGACTTTTTTTGGTGCACGAGCAAATCTGCTGGAAAAGCCTGTGGAACGTTCGTGACGTTCGTACGATATTTGGCGACACAAAAAATTGCGATTTCCCAGCTCGAGGGAATTCGGAGCGAGAGAAACGAGGCCCCGTAACGCACATGAGAGCAATCCCGGCCAATTTCTACCGTTTGATGGGGTCTAAGTGTAAAAGATTTTGACTTTTTTTGGTGCACGAGCAAATCTGCTGGAAAAGCGTGTGGAAGGTTCGTGACGTTCGTACGATATTTGGCGACACAAAAAATTGCGATTTCCCAGCTTCAGGGAATTCGGAGCGAGAGAAACGAGGCCCCGTAACGCACATGAGAGCAATCCCGGCCAATTTCTACCGTTTGATGGGGTCTATGTGTGCTGGAAAAGCCTGTGGAAGTTATTTGGCGACACTAAAATGAGCGTTTTGCCAGCTCGAGGGAATTCGGAGCGAGAGATACGAGGCCCCGTAACGCACATGAGAGCAATCCCGGCCAATTTCTACCGTTTGATGGGGTCTATGTGTAAAAGATTTTGACTTTTTTTGGTGCACGAGCAAATCTGCTGGAAAAGCGTGTGGAAGGTTCGTGACGTTCGTACGATATTTGGCGACACAAAAAATTGCGATTTCCCAGCTTCAGGGAATTCGGAGCGAGAGAAACGAGGCCCCGTAACGCACATGAGAGCAATCCCGGCCAATTTCTACCGTTTGATGGGGTCTATGTGTAAAAAATTTTGACTTTTTTTGGTGCACGAGCAAATCTGCTGGAAAAGCCTGTGGAAGGTTCGTGACGTTCGTACGATATTTGGCGACACAAAAAATTGCGATTTCCCAGCTCGAGGGAATTCGGAGCGAGAGAAACGAGGCCCCGTAACGCACATGAGAGCAATCCCGGCCAATTTCTACCGTTTGATGGGGTCTATGTGTAAAAGATTTTGACTTTTTTGGTGCACGAGCAAATCTGCTGGAAAAGCGTGTGGAAGGTTCGTGACGTTCGTACGATATTTGGCGACACAAAAAATTGCGATTTCCCAGCTTCAGGGAATTCGGAGCGAGAGAAACGAGGCCCCGTAACGCACATGAGAGCAATCCCGGCCAATTTCTACCGTTTGATGGGGTCTATGTGTTAAAGATTTTGACTTTTTTTGGTGCACGAGCAAATCTGTTGGAAAAGCCTGTGGAAGGTTCGTGACGTTCGTACGATATTTGGCGACACAAAAAATTGCGATTTCCCAGCTCGAGGGAATTCGGAGCGAGAGAAACGAGGCCCCGTAACGCACATGAGAGCAATCCCGGCCAATTTCTACCGTTTGATGGGGTCTATGTGTAAAAGATTTTGACTTTTTTTGGTGCACGAGCAAATCTGCTGGAAAAGCGTGTGGAAGGTTCGTGACGTTCGTACGATATTTGGCGACACAAAAAATTGCGATTTCCCAGCTTCAGGGAATTCGGAGCGAGAGAAACGAGGCCCCGTAACGCACATGAGAGCAATCCCGGCCAATTTCTACCGTTTGATGGGGTCTATGTGTGCTGGAAAAGCCTGTGGAAGTTATTTGGCGACACTAAAATGAGCGTTTTGCCAGCTCGAGGGAATTCGGAGCGAGAGAAACGAGGCCCCGTAACGCACATGAGAGCAATCCCGGCCAATTTCTACCATTTGATGGGGTCTATGTGTAAAAGATTTTGACTTTTTTTGGTGCACGAGCAAATCTGCTGGAAAAGCCTGTGGAAGGTTCGTGACGTTCGTACGATATTTGGCGACACAAAAAATTGCGATTTCCCAGCTCGAGGGAATTCGGAGCGAGAGAAACGAGGCCCCGTAACGCACATGAGAGCAATCCCGGCCAATTTCTACCGTTTGATGGGGTCTATGTGTAAAAGATTTTGACTTTTTTTGGTGCACGAGCAAATCTGCTGGAAAAGCGTGTGGAAGGTTCGTGACGTTCGTACGATATTTGGCGACACAAAAAATTGCGATTTCCCAGCTTCAGGGAATTCGGAGCGAGAGAAACGAGGCCCCGTAACGCACATGAGAGCAATCCCGGCCAATTTCTACCGTTTGATGGGGTCTATGTGTGCTGGAAAAGCCTGTGGAAGTTATTTGGCGACACTAAAATGAGCGTTTTGCCAGCTCGAGGGAATTCGGAGCGAGAGATACGAGGCCCCGTAACGCACATGAGAGCAATCCCGGCCAATTTCTACCGTTTGATGGGGTCTATGTGTAAAAGATTTTGACTTTTTTTGGTGCACGAGCAAATCTGCTGGAAAAGCGTGTGGAAGGTTCGTGACGTTCGTACGATATTTGGCGACACAAAAAATTGCGATTTCCCAGCTTCAGGGAATTCGGAGCGAGAGAAACGAGGCCCCGTAACGCACATGAGAGCAATCCCGGCCAATTTCTACCGTTTGATGGGGTCTATGTGTAAAAGATTTTGACTTTTTTTGGTGCACGAGCAAATCTGCTTGGAAAAGCCTGTGGAAGGTTCGTGACGTTCGTACGATATTTGGCGACACAAAAAATTGCGATTTCCCAGCTCGAGGGAATTCGGAGCGAGAGAAACGAGGCCCCGTAACGCACATGAGAGCAATCCCGGCCAATTTCTACCGTTTGATGGGGTCTATGTGTAAAAGATTTTGACTTTTTTGGTGCACGAGCAAATCTGCTGGAAAAGCGTGTGGAAGGTTCGTGACGTTCGTACGATATTTGGCGACACAAAAAATTGCGATTTCCCAGCTTCGAGGGAATTCGGAGCGAGAGAAACGAGGCCCCGTAACGCACATGAGAGCAATCCCGGCCAATTTCTACCGTTTGATGGGGTCTATGTGTAAAAGATTTTGACTTTTTTTGGTGCACGAGCAAATCTGCTGGAAAAGCGTGTGGAAGGTTCGTGACGTTCGTACGATATTTGGCGACACAAAAAATGCGATTTCCCAGCTTCAGGGAATTCGGAGCGAGAGAAACGAGGCCCCGTAACGCACATGAGAGCAATCCCGGCCAATTTCTACCGTTTGATGGGGTCTATGTGTAAAAGATTTTGACTTTTTTGGTGCACGAGCAAATCTGTTGGAAAAGCCTGTGGAAGGTCGTGATGTTCGTACGATATTTGGCGACACAAAAAATTGCGATTTCCCAGCTCGAGGGAATTCGGAGCGAGAGAAACGAGGCCCCGTAACGCACATGAGAGCAATCCCGGCCAATTTCTACCGTTTGATGGGGTCTATGTGTAAAGATTTGACTTTTTTTGGTGCACGAGCAAATCTGCTGGAAAAGCGTGTGGAAGGTTCGTGACGTTCGTACGATATTTGGCGACGCAAAAAATTGCGATTTCCCAGCTTCAGGGAATTCGGAGCGAGAGAAACGAGGCCCCGTAACGCACATGAGAGCAATCCCGGCCAATTTCTACCGTTTGATGGGGTCTATGTGTAAAAGATTTTGACTTTTTTTGTGCACGAGCAAATCTGCTGGAAAAGCGTGTGGAAGGTTCGTGACGTTCGTACGATATTTGGCGACACAAAAAATTGCGATTTCCCAGCTTCAGGGAATTCGGAGCGAGAGAAACGAGGCCCCGTAACGCACATGAGAGCAATCCCGGCCAATTTCTACCGTTTGATGGGGTCTATGTGTGCTGAAAAGCCTGTGGAAGTTATTTGGCGACACTAAAATGAGCGTTTTGCCAGCTCGAGGGAATTCGGAGCGAGAGATACGAGGCCCCGTAACGCACATGAGAGCAATCCCGGCCAATTTCTACCGTTTGATGGGGTCTATGTGTAAAAGATTTTGACTTTTTTTGGTGCACGAGCAAATCTGCTGGAAAAGCGTGTGGAAGGTTCGTGACGTTCGTACGATATTTGGCGACACAAAAAATTGCGATTTCCCAGCTTCAGGGAATTCGGAGCGAGAGAAACGAGGCCCCGTAACGCACATGAGAGCAATCCCGGCCAATTTCTACCGTTTGATGGGGTCTATGTGTAAAAGATTTTGACTTTTTTTGGTGCACGAGCAAATCTGCTGGAAAAGCGTGTGGAAGGTTCGTGACGTTCGGACGATATTTGGCGACACAAAAAATTGCGATTTCCCAGCTTCAGAGAATTCGGAGCGAGAGAAACGAGGCCCCGTAACGCACATGAGAGCAATCCCGGCCAATTTCTACCGTTTGATGGGGTCTATGTGTGCTGGAAAAGCCTGTGGAAGTTATTTGGCGACACTAAAATGAGCGTTTTGCCAGCTCGAGGGAATTCGGAGCGAGAGATACGAGGCCCCGTAACGCACATGAGAGCAATCCCGGCCAATTTCTACCGTTTGATGGGGTCTATGTGTAAAAGATTTTGACTTTTTTTGGTGCACGAGCAAATCTGCTGGAAAAGCGTGTGGAAGGTTCGTGACGTTCGTACGATATTTGGCGACACAAAAAATTGCGATTTCCCAGCTTCAGGGAATTCGGAGCGAGAGAAACGAGGCCCCGTAACGCACATGAGAGCAATCCCGGCCAATTTCTACCGTTTGATGGGGTCTATGTGTAAAAGATTTTGACTTTTTTTGGTGCACGAGCAAATCTGCTGGAAAAGCCTGTGGAAGGTTCGTGACGTTCGTACGATATTTGGCGACACAAAAAATTGCGATTTCCCAGCTCGAGGGAATTCGGAGCGAGAGAAACGAGGCCCCGTAACGCACATGAGAGCAATCCCGGCCAATTTCTACCGTTGATGGGGTCTATGTGTAAAAGATTTTGACTTTTTTTGGTGCACGAGCAAATCTGCTGGAAAAGCCTGTGGAAGGTTCGTGACGTTCGTACGATATTTGGCGACACAAAAAATTGCGATTTCCCAGCTCGAGGGAATTCGGAGCGAGAGAAACGAGGCCCCGTAACGCACATGAGAGCAATCCCGGCCAATTTCTACCGTTTGATGGGGTCTATGTGTAAAAGATTTTGACTTTTTTTGGTGCACGAGCAAATCTGCTGGAAAAGCGTGTGGAAGGTTCGTGACGTTCGTACGATATTTGGCGACACAAAAAATTGCGATTTCCCAGCTTCAGGGAATTCGGAGCGAGAGAAACGAGGCCCCGTAACGCACATGAGAGCAATCCCGGCCAATTTCTACCGTTTGATGGGGTCTATGTGTGCTGGAAAAGCCTGTGGAAGTTATTTGGCGACACTAAAATGAGCGTTTTGCCAGCTCGAGGGAATTCGGAGCGAGAGATACGAGGCCCCGTAACGCACATGAGAGCAATCCCGGCCAATTTCTACCGTTTGATGGGGTCTATGTGTAAAAGATTTTGACTTTTTTTGGTGCACGAGCAAATCTGCTGGAAAAGCGTGTGGAAGGTTCGTGACGTTCGTACGATATTTGGCGACACAAAAAATTGCGATTTCCCAGCTTCAGGGAATTCGGAGCGAGAGAAACGAGGCCCCGTAACGCACATGAGAGCAATCCCGGCCAATTTCTACCGTTTGATGGGGTCTATGTGTAAAAGATTTTGACTTTTTTGGTGCACGAGCAAATCTGTTGGAAAAGCCTGTGGAAGGTTCGTGACGTTCGTACGATATTTGGCGACACAAAAAATTGCGATTTCCCAGCTCGAGGGAATTCGGAGCGAGAGAAACGAGGCCCCGTAACGCACATGAGAGCAATCCCGGCCAATTTCTACCGTTTGATGGGGTCTATGTGTAAAAGATTTTGACTTTTTTTGGTGCACGAGCAAATCTGCTGGAAAAGCGTGTGGAAGGTTCGTGACGTTCGTACGATATTTGGCGACGCAAAAAATTGCGATTTCCCAGCTTCAGGGAATTCGGAGCGAGAGAAACGAGGCCCCGTAACGCACATGAGAGCAATCCCGGCCAATTTCTACCGTTTGATGGGGTCTATGTGTAAAGATTTTGACTTTTTTTGTGCACGAGCAAATCTGCTGGAAAAGCGTGTGGAAGGTTAGTGACGTTCGTACGATATTTGGCGACACAAAAAATTGCGATTTCCCAGCTTCAGGGAATTCGGAGCGAGAGAAACGAGGCCCCGTAACGCACATGAGAGCAATCCCGGCCAATTTCTACCGTTTGATGGGGTCTATGTGTGCTGGAAAAGCCTGTGGAAGTTATTTGGCGACACTAAAATGAGCGTTTTGCCAGCTCGAGGGAATTCGGAGCGAGAGACACGAGGCCCCGTAACGCACATGAGAGCAATCCCGGCCAATTTCTACCGTTTGATGGGGTCTATGTGTAAAAGATTTTGACTTTTTTTTGGTGCACGAGCAAATCTGCTGGAAAAGCGTGTGGAAGGTTCGTGACGTTCGTACGATATTTGGCGACACAAAAAATTGCGATTTCCCAGCTTCAGGGAATTCGGAGCGAGAGAAACGAGGCCCCGTAACGCACATGAGAGCAATCCCGGCCAATTTCTACCGTTTGATGGGGTCTATGTGTAAAAGATTTTGACTTTTTTTGGTGCACGAGCAAATCTGCTGGAAAAGCGTGTGGAAGGTTCGTGACGTTCGTACGATATTTGGCGACACAAAAAATTGCGATTTCCCAGCTTCAGAGAATTCGGAGCGAGAGAAACGAGGCCCCGTAACGCACATGAGAGCAATCCCGGCCAATTTCTACCGTTTGATGGGGTCTATGTGTGCTGGAAAAGCCTGTGGAAGTTATTTGGCGACACTAAAATGAGCGTTTTGCCAGCTCGAGGGAATTCGGAGCGAGAGATACGAGGCCCCGTAACGCACATGAGAGCAATCCCGGCCAATTTCTACCGTTTGATGGGGTCTATGTGTAAAAGATTTTGACTTTTTTTGGTGCACGAGCAAATCTGCTGGAAAAGCGTGTGGAAGGTTCGTGACGTTCGTACGATATTTGGCGACACAAAAAATTGCGATTTCCCAGCTTCAGGGAATTCGGAGCGAGAGAAACGAGGCCCCGTAACGCACATGAGAGCAATCCCGGCCAATTTCTACCGTTTGATGGGGTCTATGTGTAAAAGATTTTGACTTTTTTTGGTGCACGAGCAAATCTGCTGGAAAAGCCTGTGGAAGGTTCGTGACGTTCGTACGATATTTGGCGACACAAAAAATTGCGATTTCCCAGCTCGAGGGAATTCGGAGCGAGAGAAACGAGGCCCCGTAACGCACATGAGAGCAATCCCGGCCAATTTCTACCGTTTGATGGGGTCTATGTGTAAAAGATTTTGACTTTTTTTGGTGCACGAGCAAATCTGCTGGAAAAGCCTGTGGAAGGTTCGTGACGTTCGTACGATATTTGGCGACACAAAAAATTGCGATTTCCCAGCTCGAGGGAATTCGGAGCGAGAGAAACGAGGCCCCGTAACGCACATGAGAGCAATCCCGGCCAATTTCTACCGTTTGATGGGGTCTATGTGTAAAAGATTTTGACTTTTTTTGGTGCACGAGCAAATCTGCTGGAAAAGCGTGTGGAAGGTTCGTGACATTCGTACGATATTTGGCGACACAAAAAAATTGCGATTTCCCAGCTTCAGGGAATTCGGAGCGAGAGAAACGAGGCCCCGTAACGCACATGAGAGCAATCCCGGCCAATTTCTACCGTTTTATGGGGTCTATGTGTGCTGGAAAAGCCTGTGGAAGTTATTTGGCGACACTAAAATGAGCGTTTTGCCAGCTCGAGGGAATTCGGAGCGAGAGATACGAGGCCCCGTAACGCACATGAGAGCAATCCCGGCCAATTTCTACCGTTTGATGGGGTCTATGTGTAAAAGATTTTGACTTTTTTTGGTGCACGAGCAAATCTGCTGGAAAAGCGTGTGGAAGGTTCGTGACGTTCGTACGATATTTGGCGACACAAAAATTGCGATTTCCCAGCTTCAGGGAATTCGGAGCGAGAGAAACGAGGCCCCGTAACGCACATGAGAGCAATCCCGGCCAATTTCTACCGTTTGATGGGGTCTATGTGTAAAAGATTTTGACTTTTTTGGTGCACGAGCAAATCTGTTGGAAAAGCCTGTGGAAGGTTCGTGATGTTCGTACGATATTTGGCGACACAAAAAATTGCGATTTCCCAGCTCGAGGGAATTCGGAGCGAGAGAAACGAGGCCCCGTAACGCACATGAGAGCAATCCCGGCCAATTTCTACCGTTTGATGGGGTCTATGTGTAAAAGATTTTGACTTTTTTTGGTGCACGAGCAAATCTGCTGGAAAAGCGTGTGGAAGGTTCGTGACGTTCGTACGATATTTGGCGACGCAAAAAATTGCGATTTCCCAGCTTCAGGGAATTCGGAGCGAGAGAAACGAGGCCCCGTAACGCACATGAGAGCAATCCCGGCCAATTTCTACCGTTTGATGGGGTCTATGTGTAAAAGATTTTGACTTTTTTGTGCACGAGCAAATCTGCTGGAAAAGCGTGTGGAAGGTTCGTGACGTTCGTACGATATTTGGCGACACAAAAAATTGCGATTTCCCAGCTTCAGGGAATTCGGAGCGAGAGAAACGAGGCCCCGTAACGCACATGAGAGCAATCCCGGCCAATTTCTACCGTTTGATGGGGTCTATGTGTGCTGGAAAAGCCTGTGGAAGTTATTTGGCGACACTAAAATGAGCGTTTTGCCAGCTCGAGGGAATTCGGAGCGAGAGATACGAGGCCCCGTAACGCACATGAGAGCAATCCCGGCCAATTTCTACCGTTTGATGGGGTCTATGTGTAAAAGATTTTGACTTTTTTTGGTGCACGAGCAAATCTGCTGGAAAAGCGTGTGGAAGGTTCGTGACGTTCGTACGATATTTGGCGACACAAAAAATTGCGATTTCCCAGCTTCAGGGAATTCGGAGCGAGAGAAACGAGGCCCCGTAACGCACATGAGAGCAATCCCGGCCAATTTCTACCGTTTGATGGGGTCTATGTGTAAAAGATTTTGACTTTTTTTGGTGCACGAGCAAATCTGTTGGAAAAGCCTGTGGAAGGTTCGTGACGTTCGTACGATATTTGGCGACACAAAAAATTGCGATTTCCCAGCTCGAGGGAATTCGGAGCGAGAGAAACGAGGCCCCGTAACGCACATGAGAGCAATCCCGGCCAATTTCTACCGTTTGATGGGGTCTATGTGTAAAAGATTTTGACTTTTTTTGGTGCACGAGCAAATCTGCTGGAAAAGCGTGTGGAAGGTTCGTGACGTTCGTACGATATTTGGCGACACAAAAAATTGCGATTTCCCAGCTTCAGGGAATTCGGAGCGAGAGAAACGAGGCCCCGTAACGCACATGAGAGCAATCCCGGCCAATTTCTACCGTTTGATGGGGTCTATGTGTAAAAGATTTTGACTTTTTTTGGTGCACGAGCAAATCTGCTGGAAAAGCCTGTGGAAGGTTCGTGACGTTCGTACGATATTTGGCGACACAAAAAATTGCGATTTCCCAGCTCGAGGGAATTCGGAGCGAGAGAAACGAGGCCCCGTAACGCACATGAGAGCAATCCCGGCCAATTTCTACCGTTTGATGGGGTCTAAGTGTAAAAGATTTTGACTTTTTTTGGTGCACGAGCAAATCTGCTGGAAAAGCGTGTGGAAGGTTCGTGACGTTCGTACGATATTTGGCGACACAAAAAATTGCGATTTCCCAGCTTCAGGGAATTCGGAGCGAGAGAAACGAGGCCCCGTAACGCACATGAGAGCAATCCCGGCCAATTTCTACCGTTTGATGGGGTCTATGTGTAAAAGATTTTGACTTTTTTTGGTGCACGAGCAAATCTGCTGGAAAAGCGTGTGGAAGGTTCGTGACGTTCGTACGATATTTGGCGACGCAAAAAATTGCGATTTCCCAGCTTCAGGGAATTCGGAGCGAGAGAAACGAGGCCCCGTAACGCACATGAGAGCAATCCCGGCCAATTTCTACCGTTTGATGGGGTCTATGTGTAAAAGATTTTGACTTTTTTTGTGCACGAGCAAATCTGCTGGAAAAGCGTGTGGAAGGTTCGTGACGTTCGTACGATATTTGGCGACACAAAAAATTGCGATTTCCCAGCTTCAGGGAATTCGGAGCGAGAGAAACGAGGCCCCGTAACGCACATGAGAGCAATCCCGGCCAATTTCTACCGTTTGATGGGGTCTATGTGTGCTGGAAAAGCCTGTGGAAGTTATTTGGCGACACTAAAATGAGCGTTTTGCCAGCTCGAGGGAATTCGGAGCGAGAGATACGAGGCCCCGTAACGCACATGAGAGCAATCCCGGCCAATTTCTACCGTTTGATGGGGTCTATGTGTAAAAGATTTTGACTTTTTTTGGTGCACGAGCAAATCTGCTGGAAAAGCGTGTGGAAGGTTCGTGACGTTCGTACGATATTTGGCGACACAAAAAATTGCGATTTCCCAGCTTCAGGGAATTCGGAGCGAGAGAAACGAGGCCCCGTAACGCACATGAGAGCAATCCCGGCCAATTTCTACCGTTTGATGGGGTCTATGTGTAAAAGATTTTGACTTTTTTTGGTGCACGAGCAAATCTGCTGGAAAAGCGTGTGGAAGGTTCGTGACGTTCGTACGATATTTGGCGACACAAAAAATTGCGATTTCCCAGCTTCAGAGAATTCGGAGCGAGAGAAACGAGGCCCCGTAACGCACATGAGAGCAATCCCGGCCAATTTCTACCGTTTGATGGGGTCTATGTGTGCTGGAAAAGCCTGTGGAAGTTATTTGGCGACACTAAAATGAGCGTTTTGCCAGCTCGAGGGAATTCGGAGCGAGAGATACGAGGCCCCGTAACGCACATGAGAGCAATCCCGGCCAATTTCTACCGTTTGATGGGGTCTATGTGTAAAAGATTTTGACTTTTTTTGGTGCACGAGCAAATCTGCTGGAAAAGCGTGTGGAAGGTTCGTGACGTTCGTACGATATTTGGCGACACAAAAATTGCGATTTCCCAGCTTCAGGGAATTCGGAGCGAGAGAAACGAGGCCCCGTAACGCACATGAGAGCAATCCCGGCCAATTTCTACCGTTTGATGGGGTCTATGTGTAAAAGATTTTGACTTTTTTTGGTGCACGAGCAAATCTGCTGGAAAAGCCTGTGGAAGGTTCGTGACGTTCGTACGATATTTGGCGACACAAAAAATTGCGATTTCCCAGCTCGAGGGAATTCGGAGCGAGAGAAACGAGGCCCCGTAACGCACATGAGAGCAATCCCGGCCAATTTCTACCGTTTGATGGGGTCTATGTGTAAAAGATTTTGACTTTTTTTGGTGCACGAGCAAATCTGCTGGAAAAGCCTGTGGAAGGTTCGTGACGTTCGTACGATATTTGGCGACACAAAAAATTGCGATTTCCCAGCTCGAGGGAATTCGGAGCGAGAGAAACGAGGCCCCGTAACGCACATGAGAGCAATCCCGGCCAATTTCTACCGTTTGATGGGGTCTATGTGTAAAAGATTTTGACTTTTTTTGGTGCACGAGCAAATCTGCTGGAAAAGCGTGTGGAAGGTTCGTGACGTTCGTACGATATTTGGCGACACAAAAAATTGCGATTTCCCAGCTTCAGGGAATTCGGAGCGAGAGAAACGAGGCCCCGTAACGCACATGAGAGCAATCCCGGCCAATTTCTACCGTTTTATGGGGTCTATGTGTGCTGGAAAAGCCTGTGGAAGTTATTTGGCGACACTAAAATGAGCGTTTTGCCAGCTCGAGGGAATTCGGAGCGAGAGATACGAGGCCCCGTAACACACATGAGAGCAATCCCGGCCAATTTCTACCGTTTGATGGGGTCTATGTGTAAAAGATTTTGACTTTTTTTGGTGCACGAGCAAATCTGCTGGAAAAGCGTGTGGAAGGTTCGTGACGTTCGTACGATATTTGGCGACACAAAAAATTGCGATTTCCCAGCTTCAGGGAATTCGGAGCGAGAGAAACGAGGCCCCGTAACGCACATGAGAGCAATCCCGGCCAATTTCTACCGTTTGATGGGGTCTATGTGTAAAAGATTTTGACTTTTTTGGTGCACGAGCAAATCTGTTGGAAAAGCCTGTGGAAGGTTCGTGATGTTCGTACGATATTTGGCGACACAAAAAATTGCGATTTCCCAGCTCGAGGGAATTCGGAGCGAGAGAAACGAGGCCCCGTAACGCACATGAGAGCAATCCCGGCCAATTTCTACCGTTTGATGGGGTCTATGTGTAAAAGATTTTGACTTTTTTTGGTGCACGAGCAAATCTGCTGGAAAAGCGTGTGGAAGGTTCGTGACGTTCGTACGATATTTGGCGACGCAAAAAATTGCGATTTCCCAGCTTCAGGGAATTCGGAGCGAGAGAAACGAGGCCCCGTAACGCACATGAGAGCAATCCCGGCCAATTTCTACCGTTTGATGGGGTCTATGTGTAAAAGATTTTGACTTTTTTTGTGCACGAGCAAATCTGCTGGAAAAGCGTGTGGAAGGTTCGTGACGTTCGTACGATATTTGGCGACACAAAAAATTGCGATTTCCCAACTTCAGGGAATTCGGAGCGAGAGAAACGAGGCCCCGTAACGCACATGAGAGCAATCCCGGCCAATTTCTACCGTTTGATGGGGTCTATGTGTGCTGGAAAAGCCTGTGGAAGTTATTTGGCGACACTAAAATGAGCGTTTTGCCAGCTCGAGGGAATTCGGAGCGAGAGATACGAGGCCCCGTAACGCACATGAGAGCAATCCCGGCCAATTTCTACCGTTTGATGGGGTCTATGTGTAAAAGATTTTGACTTTTTTTGGTGCACGAGAAAATCTGCTGGAAAAGCGTGTGGAAGGTTCGTGACGTTCGTACGATATTTGGCGACACAAAAAATTGCGATTTCCCAGCTTCAGGGAATTCGGAGCGAGAGAAACGAGGCCCCGTAACGCACATGAGAGCAATCCCGGCCAATTTCTACCGTTTGATGGGGTCTATGTGTAAAAGATTTTGACTTTTTTTGGTGCACGAGCAAATCTGTTGGAAAAGCCTGTGGAAGGTTCGTGACGTTCGTACGATATTTGGCGACACAAAAAATTGCGATTTCCCAGCTCGAGGGAATTCGGAGCGAGAGAAACGAGGCCCCGTAACGCACATGAGAGCAATCCCGGCCAATTTCTACCGTTTGATGGGGTCTATGTGTAAAATATTTTGACTTTTTTTGGTGCACGAGCAAATCTGCTGGAAAAGCGTGTGGAAGGTTCGTGACGTTCGTACGATATTTGGCGACACAAAAAATTGCGATTTCCCAGCTTCAGGGAATTCGGAGCGAGAGAAACGAGGCCCCGTAACGCACATGAGAGCAATCCCGGCCAATTTCTACCGTTTGATGGGGTCTATGTGTAAAAGATTTTGACTTTTTTTGGTGCACGAGCAAATCTGCTGGAAAAGCCTGTGGAAGGTTCGTGACGTTCGTACGATATTTGGCGACACAAAAAATTGCGATTTCCCAGCTCGAGGGAATTCGGAGCGAGAGAAACGAGGCCCCGTAACGCACATGAGAGCAATCCCGGCCAATTTCTACCGTTTGATGGGGTCTAAGTGTAAAAGATTTTGACTTTTTTTGGTGCACGAGCAAATCTGCTGGAAAAGCGTGTGGAAGGTTCGTGACGTTCGTACGATATTTGGCGACACAAAAAATTGCGATTTCCCAGCTTCAGGGAATTCGGAGCGAGAGAAACGAGGCCCCGTAACGCACATGAGAGCAATCCCGGCCAATTTCTACCGTTTGATGGGGTCTATGTGTGCTGGAAAAGCCTGTGGAAGTTATTTGGCGACACTAAAATGAGCGTTTTGCCAGCTCGAGGGAATTCGGAGCGAGAGATACGAGGCCCCGTAACGCACATGAGAGCAATCCCGGCCAATTTCTACCGTTTGATGGGGTCTATGTGTAAAAGATTTTGACTTTTTTTGGTGCACGAGCAAATCTGCTGGAAAAGCGTGTGGAAGGTTCGTGACGTTCGTACGATATTTGGCGACACAAAAAATTGCGATTTCCCAGCTTCAGGGAATTCGGAGCGAGAGAAACGAGGCCCCGTAACGCACATGAGAGCAATCCCGGCCAATTTCTACCGTTTGATGGGGTCTATGTGTAAAAGATTTTAACTTTTTTTGGTGCACGAGCAAATCTGCTGGAAAAGCCTGTGGAAGGTTCGTGACGTTCGTACGATATTTGGCGACACAAAAAATTGCGATTTCCCAGCTCGAGGGAATTCGGAGCGAGAGAAACGAGGCCCCGTAACGCACATGAGAGCAATCCCGGCCAATTTCTACCGTTTGATGGGGTCTATGTGTAAAAGATTTTGACTTTTTTTGGTGCACGAGCAAATCTGCTGGAAAAGCGTGTGGAAGGTTCGTGACGTTCGTACAATATTTGGCGACACAAAAAATTGCGATTTCCCAGCTTCAGGGAATTCGGAGCGAGAGAAACGAGGCCCCGTAACGCACATGAGAGCAATCCCGGCCAATTTCTACCGTTTGATGGGGTCTATGTGTAAAAGATTTTGACTTTTTTTGGTGCACGAGCAAATCTGCTGGAAAAAGCGTGTGGAAGATGTTGTATCCTAACCCTTCTTCCAAATTGAGATTTTTATATATTATCTTTTTACTTGTTTTTTTAATGAGTGGAACACACCAAAGCGCACCAAACTGCAAAACACCAGGTGTTGTTAAGTAATGAACTGGAGGAGGGCTAGGATGGCAGAATTTGCAACCTTGCTTCAAGGGAAGATAAGGCCTGATGAACGGGCACATGTCACCCGTGCAGGCGGCAGAGA
Source organism: Lethenteron reissneri (assembly GCF_015708825.2). Classification (NCBI taxonomy): domain Eukaryota; kingdom Metazoa; phylum Chordata; class Hyperoartia; order Petromyzontiformes; family Petromyzontidae; genus Lethenteron; species Lethenteron reissneri. The sequence continues at coordinate 81,465 of NW_026890794.1, read as the reverse complement.
CAGTGGGAGTGTCAGCCAGACATAGTTAAGGCAAAAAGCCCAACTATCCTGCATGGTTTTAAAGTAACGTCAAAATTCGTAATTCAACAACAGAGTAGGCTAAATTATCGATCCTCGCGCTCGCTCAAATTGGAGACCAGGCTGCGAGCTACATCAATGAACCATTGCCCATTTGCTAATCCAATACTGAATGTTAATATTACTGAAGTCAAAACGAATTCTATGACCTCAGCACATGGGCAAATAATAGGGCAGTGTCGACTCAAAGGCAATGGAAGAAAACAGAGGCGCCTTTGTCTAAATCACAACCACAGAAAGCCAGGAATCATCACTGATTGTGTGTTCAGGGATTCCGAGCTAGTTAGAACACGTGCACACAGAAAGGGAGGTAGAAGTACGCCTTGTCCTCCTGCAGCTGAGGAAACAAAGATAAACCCAAGAAGGCCAAGGAATAAGTGGGTCAGCTCAAGGCTGTGTGCACAGGGGAGTGAGCTGATTTAAAAGAGTGTTGTATATCTCTCAAGGCGGGCAAGACCCAGCTGAATAACAAGGCTGCGGGGGTCACCAGAAGTTCGCATTCGCCTAGTTAAGACAAAAAGCTCAATTATTCTGTATTGCTATTAAAGTAACGTTAAAGTCGGAATTTAACAACAGGGTAGGCTAAAGTTATTGATATTCACACCCACTCCAATTAAACCAGGCCACAAGTTACGCCTACTGAACCATCACCATCATTAAGTCAATATGAAATGTTATTTCCATACTTTAATACTTTCTATACAACTCGACCCGAAGCATATGACAATCAGAACCTTCCTAAGTCAAAATTGAATCGCACCCAGACAGGAGCGAATAGTCGATATAAGGTTGAAGAGGGAAGGAAATTAAGAGCACGGCGAACTGCAAACGTAAGCAAAAAGCCGGGAACGACACCAGGCCAGCAACAGCGAGTCGAGCTTCGACAGGCCATAAAGTAGGAATAATAACTCCCGGGGTCAGGGGACACAAGAAGAAGCAGGCAGACAAAAACCAGAACTGACTCCAAGGTTCAACCGCCCTCACCTATGTAATAAAAGGACTCGAACACTTCTTTCTGTCTTCGTGTCTTTATTCAGGTTCACGTCTTTACCCACACGGCACGCTGTTATAACTCCTGTATTTGTAGCCCCCGGCTATTCACTGCTATTATAGCTTCCTCACCCCTCTGACTCTCTGCTTCATCTACTGTAACCTCCTCCCTGCAGACTCGCTGCTACCCCTATGTGCAGACCCTCTGGCTGTCACTGTATGCAGACCCGCTGCCCACTCTCTCTGTGCAGCCCCGCTGCTGACTGCAGCCTCCTTGCTGCTTCGGGTCGGTCACCGCTGGCCAACGGTGCCGATCCTCGCTTCCCCCGTGTTCGTGGCGATCTCGCCACACCCCGCTTCGCCCTACGTGGCCTTCCTCTGTTCCTGGCTCCCAGTCACTCCCCTTGCTCTTCCGGTTCCCCTCCTTCTATACTCAACCCCTCTCCCCCCACGTGACCTAACTCCTCCCCCCCTGACGGCACCTCAGAAGGGCCGTTTACAACCGCATTACATCACCCTCCCCCCTAAAGAAAATCCAGCCGACCTCGGCTGAATTGCAACCTGAAAAGCAATGCGGGTGTAAAGGGCCAACACGCAAAAAGACACGAAGCATTGAAGAACATTATAACAATAACACAACACAACACAATCTAACGAAACGTGAGGGATTTCGAGCGAGTACGGGTAGCCGGGCCGTCCCGGACGGTCGGCGGCCCACCCGCCGAGCGGGAACGTGGAAGGGTTTTAGGGGCGACGGGCGCAAGTTCTTCCGTCGCCATTGGAGGCCCGCCACTGTCCCGCTCGCGTCCAGAAACATCCCGTACTCGCGTCCGCGGAGGGATAGGAAGAGCTGCAGGTCCCGTGGGTTCTGCGGCTCCGGTCGGCGTCCCACAAGCGGAAGGTCCTCCTCCCTGCGCTGTCACGGCCGGCTTGTCTGTGAAGGGTACGACAGGCGCTCTCGCAAGGTCAGCAGACACAGGCAAGGGCGAGTCGGCAGCAACAGACCCCGGCAAGGCAACTTGGGGAGATGACGCATCCGGCCGTGGGGCAATGTATGGCTTCAACCGGGACGTGTGCACGAACCAACGCCGTGCACCAACCTGAACACGCGCCGACTGTGGGTTGGGAACCTCAATGAGGCGGACCGGACCCTGCCAAGGTCGATGTAATTTAGGAGATGTACCTGGCCGCACCTGTGGGCAATGAAGCCAGGCCAGGTCCCCCTTTTTCCAGGGACACTCCCCCTTTGAACGTCGGGCACACCGCTCATTCCTGGCCTGAGCCTTGGCAGTAGCCATGCGGGCATTTTCCCTCGCCTCAGCGACACGCCGAACGTTGTCCTTAATATACTCAGGAAGAGGCTTAACAGGCCCCCTCGCACCGGTTCCCAACTGGTCATGAATCGGCGGCACGTTCTCACGGCCGTACATAAGGAAAAACGGCGAGTATCCAGTAGCCGCGTGCGGCGTCATGCGATACGCCGAAAGCACCCCAGGGATATGCAAATCCCAATCAGATTGGTTTTCCCCGACTGTATGGCACAGCATGGCGGACAGAGTCCGATTCAACCGTTCCACCATACCATCCGTTTGCGGGTGGTAGGGGGACGTCCGTATCTTTTTAGTTCCAAGAGCCGCACACACCTCCACCAACAATTTAGACGAAAAGTTACGTCCCTGATCCGTAAGGAGCCTCTCCGGAGCCCCTTTGTCCATTACATACCCAAATAGAAAGGCGTCCGTGATAGACGCCGCTGACTGGTCAGGCAAGGGCCAGGCCATCGGCCAGCGAGAGAGGTACTCCACCCCCACCAGTAAATACTTATTTCCTTTAGCTGATGGCGGAAAGGGTCCCAAAATAACTAACGCCACCAACTCATTAACCCGAGATACTTTAATCGATTGTATCGGCGGAACATATGGATGTTTAGGCGGCTTACGGCGGGCACAATCGGGACACGCGCGAACGTGACCGACGACATCCGTCGTCATGCCGTGCCAATAATAGTCTCGTTGCAGCGTCAATAGGGTTTTCTGCACCCCCAGGTGTAAAAGTGTGTCACAGTGCAAAGATCTAATCAACTCATAGCGCAATGACGCAGGCACAACGAGACGCCAGTGTTCCTGTATCCCTTCCCTCCACATCAGTAACCCATCTCGGAGAGCAGTTTCCGAATTACCACCCGCACCGACTTCCTTACCCGCCTTCTCCGTTCGTTTCCGTAACGACACCAAAGAATCGTCCAACATTTGCTCCCGAATCCACACAGACCTTGGAAGACGCAAAATCCCGTCAGCCGGTCCCCCTTCAACCGGTCCCGGTGTAAGCGGAGGTTCGAGAACATCCACTGCCCGCGCGACAGGCTGAGGGGGGGGCTGAGCCGGTCCACACCTATGCGTCCCCGACGCACACGCACAAGGGGATTGTTGCGGCAACCTGGACAGTGCGTCCGCGTTAGCGTGACGCACACCCTTCCGATGGTGAATTTGGAAGGAGAATTCTTGCAACGTGTCCAGCCATCTCGCCAATTGTCCGGATGGCTGGTCCATCTTAAGAGCGTACTGGAAGGCCGCATGGTCCGTTCGGACAATAAACGACCGACCGTACAGATACGGTCGAAATTGGCGGAGAAAATACACAATAGCCAAAAGTTCCCTGCGAGTGACGCAGTAACGAGTTTCCGCGGGAGACAAAACCCGACTCCCGTACGCCACCACACGCTCAACACCACCTTTTGACTGGGACAACACCGCCCCAATCCCGGTGTCACTCGCATCAGTATCCAGAATGAAGGGATGTTCAAAATCCGGATAATCCAACGTCGGCGCAGTAGCCAGTAGGTCGCGCAGGCTCCGAAACGCCGCCTCCTCCGGCGGTCCCCACACAAATTTGTGCCCCTTCCCAGTAAGGAGATGCAAAGGCCTGGCGATAGTAGCGAAATTCGGAACAAACCTCCGGTAATATGAGACGAACCCCAAAAACCGACGCACATCACCCACCGTGGCGGGGGTTGCCCAATCCCGGACACACGCAGTTTTCTCTGGATCCGTGGCCACCCCGTCCGCACTAACAATATGTCCCAAGTATCGAACGGAACGTTGCAGTAGATGACATTTCTTAGGCTTGAATTTCAAATTAGCAGAACGCATTCTGGCAAAAACGGCCTCCAACCGCAATAAATGCTCATCAAATGTGCGGCTGAAGACAATAATATCATCTAAATAAATGAGACATGTCTCCCACTGCAACCCCGTCAATACCAACTCCATCAATCTCTGAAAGGTGGCAGGGGCTGCATTCAACCCCATCGGCAGACAGTTAAATTGGAACAACCCCTGCGGCGTACGGAACGCTGTCTTTTCCCGCGAGGGCTCGTCAAGGGGAAGCTGCCAGAAGCCCGAAGAGAGATCTAGCGTTGAAAAAAACTTAGCCCCTGACAAGGCGTCGAGAGAATCGTCCATACGCGGCAGGGGATACGCATCTGCCACCGACACTTTATTTAACTTCCGAAAATCCACACAAAATCGTAATTTACCATCTTTCTTTTTAACCAACACGACAGGCGCACCCCACGGGCTATTAGACGGAGATATAATATCCGCTTTCAACATGTCTTCCACTGCCCCTCGAACGTGCTCACGCTCAGCCGGACTCATCCGACGCGAGTTCAAGCGGATAGGGGCCGCGTCCCCCGTTTCGATGTGATGAGAGAGCAGCGAGGTGCGTCCCAAGTCCAAATCGTCCGAGCTAAACACATCGGAATAGCTCGCTAATAATTTATGAATCGCACAACGCTGCTCAGCGGAAAGGGCCGAATTTTCCGCACATAATTCGGCGATCCAACGATCGTCCACCCCTCCGTCGTGTGAAACACCACCCACCAGCCCCCCGTCCGGAATGTCACTCTGAGCCGTAAACGCCGTAGTGGCGTGTGCCACAACGGTACCAGCCGGCACACACACGCTTTCAGAAGTCGCATTTAACACCTGCAAAAACGGGCGCTGATCCGGACGGACAATGGTTTGCGCCCCCACCAGTGCCAATCCGCCCGTAACAGCGGCGGACGGCGACAGCAAAATTCCACAAGCACTCTGCCGACCCGGAACCGGCTTCCGGTATCGTAGGGGAATGAGCATCTGCGAGCCAGGTGGAATATCAACTGAAACTTCCGATAACGCCTGCACCTGGGCAACCGGAGCCGGTCGCCCCCAGGTGGACTGTAAAAACGCCAATTTGCGGCCCCCTGGCAGTTCAATGCAATTTTCATTGATTCTAATTAAAATGGGCATCTTAGCCAAAAAATCCGTGCCCAACAAGCAAGGAACCGCCAGGGACCTCGAAATTAACACAACGCCCGAGGCCGAGACCCCCCCGATAGAAATATTAGCGTCCACCTGTCCCACGATGCCCATACTACCCCCGTTCGCAGCGATGCAGGAAGCGTAAGCCGGCCTCACGGCCCCCGGTGGGATGTTCAAAAGATGGAATATGACATCCGAAATAATGGTCGCGGACGCCCCGGAATCCACCAAAATACGCACGTCCACCCCTTGGATCGACCCCGGTACAGTGGACGAACCTGTAGCGGCCGCGACAACCCGCCGAGCCAACTTACGCCACTGCGTTATCGAGCGACAAGGCGCAGATACTGGCCTCCCATATTTTAGAACATCCGCGTCGCACAACAACGGCGATGAGTGAGGTGTCAGGCCTTGCCGGGTGTCTGGTGCGCACCGACTTGCCTGTGCCGGAGGGTCTTTCTTTGGGACGTCCGCGATCGAGGCCTCCTGCTGGGGCGGCCCCGGAACCCGGGCCCAGCAGTCCCTGGCATAGTGGCCCCGACGGCCGCAGCGGAAACAGTCGACGTCGGGTCGGCGCGCAGCAGGCACCCCGTCCCGACGTGGCCGCGCCGGCGGCGGAGCCCGCGGCCCCGGCTCGCTTCGAGCCGGCCACGGAGTGGAGGCGGCCGACAGCTCCTTTGGGCCGGTCGCATCCGGCACGTACACGGCCTTTGTAGGGTCCCACCCTACGGCCCCCCCATCGACGACAGGACCGCCCGTCCACGCCGTGACTTGTTTCCAGCGGCGGAGATTGAACTGGGCGTCCAAACACTTGGCCGCGGTCCGGGACGTGAGTTTCTCGTGACCGCACGCCGGCATAGGAATGCCCAGATCCCGGGATAACTCTAACATCTTCCCCAAGATGAGAGGTTCCAGCAGGTCAGGCTCCGTCTCCGGGTAAGCGGCCATCGCGAGTTCCAGCACGGCGCCCCTGTACGCTACAGGCGACTCCTCCGGTGCGCGTTGCCGCTGCACGAAGCGGCGATGGGCGTCATCCGGTGGCTCGTACGCGTCCGCCATTTCGTCGAACACTCCACGCAATGTTTTCTTCTTCGCAGCTTTTATAGAGCGAAAAACGAACAGACTCATCGTCAAGGAGAGTCGGAAGCACCTCCAGCGCCTCGGCGTCCGTCCACCTTGCCGTTCGTACCGCCGCCAAAAATCGACAAGCGAACGCACTCCAATCGCCCCCGATGGAGAACTCCTTAACAGTTGTAAGGTGACGACTGCGGCTCCTTGGCCTGCTTCCGTCCGTCACCGACTCTTCCGGCGGCAAGTTCAGCAAGGCGTCGCAACGCGGTGTCTCCAAGATGGCGGACGATCCTCGTGGCGGCCCCAAAATGGCGGCTTCCCGCCTTCCGTGGTGCGCCACGCCCAAGATGGCGTCTTCACGCCGCGTGGTCGATGGCGGCGCCATCGAAGACGACCCGGGCTCCTGCCGATCACCACCATCACCTACCAACGCCGCCCTTGGCGTGACAAGGTCACACAACTCCGTGATGACGGTTTTTAGGGTCGCCAGTTGCTCCGCCATCCGGGTCCATCTTAAATCTTCGTCCTTCAACGCAGATGGGTCGGACGCAGCGGCAACCTCCTCCACACCCGGGCCCTCACGGATCTCTCCCTCCGCCGAAGTGAAGCCGACCTCAGGAGGAAGATCGTCGTCGTCCGATGATGAAGCCGACGCCGGAGATGGGATATTCTTCTTCCTCAGTTGTTTCGCCATGCCGTTTCACTTCTGACTCCAGTGTAATAAAAGGACTCGAACACTTCTTTCTGTCTTCGTGTCTTTATTCAGGTTCACGTCTTTACCCACACGGCACGCTGTTATAACTCCTGTATTTGTAGCCCCCGGCTATTCACTGCTATTATAGCTTCCTCACCCCTCTGACTCTCTGCTTCATCTACTGTAACCTCCTCCCTGCAGACTCGCTGCTACCCCTATGTGCAGACCCTCTGGCTGTCACTGTATGCAGACCCGCTGCCCACTCTCTCTGTGCAGCCCCGCTGCTGACTGCAGCCTCCTTGCTGCTTCGGGTCGGTCACCGCTGGCCAACGGTGCCGATCCTCGCTTCCCCCGTGTTCGTGGCGATCTCGCCACACCCCGCTTCGCCCTACGTGGCCTTCCTCTGTTCCTGGCTCCCAGTCACTCCCCCTGCTCTTCCGGTTCCCCTCCTTCTATACTCAACCCCTCTCCCCCCACGTGACCTAACTCCTCCCCCCCTGACGGCACCTCAGAAGGGCCGTTTACAACCGCATTACACCTACAAGGAGTGACGGAAATTAATGAGGCCTTGAGTTAACGGCCAGCTGGACGGCAACAACAACGGCGAGCAGAGATAGGGTGGGGCAAAGACTGCGAGGCTATGAAATGCAACTTCGTGTCAGTAAAGCTCTGACAAACAAGTTAAGTTAAAGACATCACAATACATAATATCGGACATAACATCAATGTTAACTCTATTCACCGTAAACTATATTCCGCTTATATAACCATGCAGACACCAAGGAATACGAATTCCTAGGATCAAGAAGCTTACCCCTTGACCTAAGATATCGGAAATAAGTTAATAATAATAAGCATATGCATGAAAAGACAAAGTAAAACTTATGAAAAGCCAGGATAACGGGATGAATCACCACCAGGTCGAATATAAATACATAATAAAAAACGATGTTAAACCCAGGGTCGGAGAGAAAGGGAGATCCCGGCCGTCTTTGTATCCCCGCAGCGCGGGATAGGAGTGTATACGCTCGGGGAAACACCTCCACTGGAGTCAAGCACCACGATGGGAAACGACAGACCTTAGGTTACATACAGAATCATAACTGTGAAATAGTAAGGGACAAATGTTAACTTAAAACTTTTAACCATTTCTTTGTGCGCCGGGTCGGAGAGAGCGTTGCCCCTCCCTCCAGGTTGTGCGAACAAAGACGCCTATGAGACATTTGTAACGTCTGTGTTTTGGGTTCATGAAGAAGGCCAGACAAGAGATAATATTGCACCCAGACAGAGAGACGACCTCGAGGCAATTTGTAACATCTGATTGTTTGCTCGTGGGTTTATGGAGGGAGTGTGACAACGGAATATACCGTGGGTGATGCACACAAGGACATACGGACGTACGGACACACACATGGACACACCTGCCTACGGACAGATCCTGACACAGCAAAAATCGAAAGAAGTCCCGCCTTGTGGGCGGGATCCAAGGGGATTTTTCGGCATAAAGGGAAGGATCCTGAGCATTGGAAACTAGTGCGACCAGTGGGTCCACTCAGGAGTGCGACCAGCGGGTCCACTCAGGAGTGCGACCAGAGGGTCGACTCAGGAGTGCGACCAGCGGGTCGGCTCAGGAGCGAGCTCGACCGGGAGGGTCGGCTCAGGAGCGAGCTCGACCGGGAGGGTCGGCTCAGGAGCGAGTGCGACCAGCGGGTCGGCTCGACTCATCTTCAGCTCGTCAACCTCTGCCGAGTCGGAGGTCTCTGCTGCCGCCGCAGTGGTGAGCGTCGCGGTTTGGCGACGACCCAGCGCTGCGCGCTGCGAGCGGGTTGTGGGCGCCACCTACCGACCGGGTTCCGAACTGCGACACAGTTCACCACGGTGACAGGGGAGCGACTGATACGTATGACGCGCACCGCCCCCTCACCACACGACCACCAGGCGTCTGTTTGACGTAAAGAATCGACTCCGAACACTGACTATTCAAGACAACTCTTACCACTCAAACACACTCGAACCCATAAGCCATCCGTGGCTGGGAAGGCATCACAACGAGACCGAGTGATGGCCATCCGTCGTTTATAAGAGTATTCGTAATTTTTATCTTTAAAATTTAGTGGGCTGTACTCTTAATCGCATAAATTCCCAACAGATCCATCAATACGAACTGATTCTTGGCACCTCCTTCCGCCGAGCCACGCTCACGTGGGGAGTGGTGGCCCACCGGGTCCTTATCAGGTGATCTGGTCCCCAATTAGTAAACTTGGTATAAGATAACGATCTTCGGAAAAGGAGCACCGTCGCAGGCCCTTACTCCGAGCCGTTCTGTTGTCAGATAACCTGCCGATGTATCTGTTGAGATTGGTGCCTTTAAGAATAATAACTGTTTTTGATTGTGTTTTTTTTATCGCCGTATAATCTTTCAAGTATCGTTCAGTCATAATCGCCGCACGTACTCGCATCCTCTACAGAATATTCAACTGTCCCGTGACCCAAGGTGCTAACAACGTGATAAGGGTTGCGTATGATCAATAAGGAGTGCGGTACTGCGTGAACAATATTGAGTATAATCATTCATTAACGTTAAGGTTTCCTTAGCATAGTATTTGCATATTTTAACGACTCTCTCTCTCACTAACAACCATCGCGTTATGCGGGATCCATGTGCCGTTGTCAAAGTGAAATCAGACAATCGTTGATGATACTGTATTGATGCCGTGTTGACGTTCCGGGATTGAGAGTTCGCATACTATATCATAGTTAAGGTTGAATTAGTAATAAATTGATCAATACAGAAGTGGTTGTGTGATTCTTTCCTGAAATCTATGCATAAGATCTGCTTCTGCGTTGAGATCTGAACTTGGTGACCTTAATAAACACACTAATACATACTCAGTAAATGTTAAAGCGATAACGGGGTGAACCGGGGACCTAAATATAACCACGAATACACACTCTGGGAATGTTAAAGCGAGAATGAGACGAACCTAGACAACGATGCCGAGTTAATCTGAGTTAATCTTGCATACTTACACCACACCTGCATAACCGCATACGATTAATTGCCTTATTCCGATCATAACCCACCCTCGTCACCGAGGCGGGGTCTGGTTATCATAACGACTTGCATTATCATAATTACACCCACTCGCATAATTAATACGATTACCTCTCGAATTGGCATAATTAAAATGTGCATAATTACATAAATTAACATATTTCCGGATAATTACACATTTGGCCAGATTTCATTTAATTATTATTATTTTCACTGAATATTCATAACCCACATATACAACATAATAATTTCACCCACGCACGCATACAACATAACAAATTTCGATACCCAACATATACAACAAAGGTTCGTGACGTTCGTACGATATTTGGCGACACAAAAAATTGCGATTTCCCAGCTCCAGGGAATTCGGAGCGAGAGAAACGAGGCCCCGTAACGCACATGAGAGCAATCCCGGCCAATTTCTACCGTTTGATGGGGTCTATGTGTAAAAGATTTTTACTTTTTTGGTGCACGAGCAAATCTGCTGGAAAAGCGTGTGGAAGGTTCGTGACGTTCGTACGATATTTGGCGACACAAAAAATTGCGATTTCCCAGCTTCAGGGAATTCGGAGCGAGAGAAACGAGGCCCCGTAACGCACATGAGAGCAATCCCGGCCAATTTCTACCGTTTGATGGGGTCTATGTGTAAAAGATTTTGACTTTTTTTGGTGCACGAGCAAATCTGCTGGAAAAGCCTGTGGAAGGTTCGTGACGTTCGTACGATATTTGGCGACACAAAAAATTGCGATTTCCCAGCTCCAGGGAATTCGGAGCGAGAGAAACGAGGCCCCGTAACGCACATGAGAGCAATCCCGGCCAATTTCTACCGTTTGATGGGGTCTATGTGTGCTGGAAAAGCCTGTGGAAGTTATTTGGCGACACTAAAATGAGCGTTTTGCCAGCTCGAGGGAATTCGGAGCGAGAGATACGAGGCCCCGTAACGCACATGAGAGCAATCCCGGCCAATTTCTACCGTTTGATGGGGTCTATGTGTAAAAGATTTTGACTTTTTTTGGTGCACGTGCAAATCTGCTGGAAAAGCGTGTGGAAGGTTCGTGACGTTCGTACGATATTTGGCGACACAAAAAATTGCGATTTCCCAGCTTCAGGGAATTCGGAGCGAGAGAAACGAGGCCCCGTAACGCACATGAGAGCAATCCCGGCCAATTTCTACCGTTTGATGGGGTCTATGTGTAAAAGATTTTGACTTTTTTTGGTGCACGAGCAAATCTGCTGGAAAAGCCTGTGGAAGGTTCGTGACGTTCGTACGATATTTGGCGACACAAAAAATTGCGATTTCCCAGCTCCAGGGAATTCGGAGCGAGAGAAACGAGGCCCCGTAACGCACATGAGAGCAATCCCGGCCAATTTCTACCGTTTGATGGGGTCTATGTGTAAAAGATTTTGACTTTTTTTGGTGCACGAGCAAATCTGCTGGAAAAGCGTGTGGAAGGTTCGTGACGTTCGTACGATATTTGGCGACACAAAAAATTGCGATTTCCCAGCTTCAGGGAATTCGGAGCGAGAGAAACGAGGCCCCGTAACGCACATGAGAGCAATCCCGGCCAATTTCTACCGTTTGATGGGGTCTATGTGTAAAAGATTTTGACTTTTTTTGGTGCACGAGCAAATCTGCTGGAAAAGCGTGTGGAAGGTTCGTGACGTTCATACGATATTTGGCGACACAAAAAATTGCGATTTCCCAGCTTCAGGAATTCGGAGCGAGAGAAACGAGGCCCCGTAACGCACATGAGAGCAATCCCGGCCAATTTCTCCCGTTTGATGGGGTCTATGTGTAAAAATTTTGACTTTTTTTGGTGCACGAGCAAATCTGCTGGAAAAGCGTGTGGAAGTTTCGTGACGTTAGGACGATATTTGGCGACACTAAAATGAGCGTTTTGCCAGCTCCAGGGAATTCGGAGCGAGAGAAACGAGGCCCCGTAACGCACATGAGAGCAATCCCGGCCAATTTCTACCGTTTGATGGGGTCTATGTGTGCTGGAAAAGCCTGTGGAAGTTATTTGGCGACACTAAAATGAGCGTTTTGCCAGCTCGAGGGAATTCGGAGCGAGAGAAACGAGGCCCCGTAACGCACATGAGAGCAATCCCGGCCAATTTCTACCATTTGATGGGGTCTATGTGTAAAAGATTTTGACTTTTTTTGGTGCACGAGCAAATCTGCTGGAAAAGCCTGTGGAAGGTTCGTGACGTTCGTACGATATTTGGCGACACAAAAAATTGCGATTTCCCAGCTCGAGGGAATTCGGAGCGAGAGAAACGAGGCCCCGTAACGCACATGAGAGCAATCCCGGCCAATTTCTACCGTTTGATGGGGTCTATGTGTAAAAGATTTTGACTTTTTTTGGTGCACGAGCAAATCTGCTGGAAAAGCGTGTGGAAGGTTCGTGACGTTCGTACGATATTTGGCGACACAAAAAATTGCGATTTCCCAGCTTCAGGGAATTCGGAGCGAGAGAAACGAGGCCCCGTAACGCACATGAGAGCAATCCCGGCCAATTTCTACCGTTTGATGGGGTCTATGTGTGCTGGAAAAGCCTGTGGAAGTTATTTGGCGACACTAAAATGAGCGTTTTGCCAGCTCGAGGGAATTCGGAGCGAGAGAAACGAGGCCCCGTAACGCACATGAGAGCAATCCCGGCCAATTTCTACCATTTGATGGGGTCTATGTGTAAAAGATTTTGACTTTTTTTGGTGCACGAGCAAATCTGCTGGAAAAGCCTGTGGAAGGTTCGTGACGTTCGTACGATATTTGGCGACACAAAAAATTGCGATTTCCCAGCTCGAGGGAATTCGGAGCGAGAGAAACGAGGCCCCGTAACGCACATGAGAGCAATCCCGGCCAATTTCTACCGTTTGATGGGGTCTATGTGTAAAAGATTTTGACTTTTTTTGGTGCACGAGCAAATCTGCTGGAAAAGCGTGTGGAAGGTTCGTGACGTTCGTACGATATTTGGCGACACAAAAAATTGCGATTTCCCAGCTTCAGGGAATTCGGAGCGAGAGAAACGAGGCCCCGTAACGCACATGAGAGCAATCCCGGCCAATTTCTACCGTTTGATGGGGTCTATGTGTGCTGGAAAAGCCTGTGGAAGTTATTTGGCGACACTAAAATGAGCGTTTTGCCAGCTCGAGGGAATTCGGAGCGAGAGATACGAGGCCCCGTAACGCACATGAGAGCAATCCCGGCCAATTTCTACCGTTTGATGGGGTCTATGTGTAAAAGATTTTGACTTTTTTTGGTGCACGAGCAAATCTGCTGGAAAAGCGTGTGGAAGGTTCGTGACGTTCGTACGATATTTGGCGACACAAAAAATTGCGATTTCCCAGCTTCAGGGAATTCGGAGCGAGAGAAACGAGGCCCCGTAACGCACATGAGAGCAATCCCGGCCAATTTCTACCGTTTGATGGGGTCTATGTGTAAAAGATTTTGACTTTTTTGGTGCACGAGCAAATCTGTTGGAAAAGCCTGTGGAAGGTTCGTGACGTTCGTACGATATTTGGCGACACAAAAAATTGCGATTTCCCAGCTCGAGGGAATTCGGAGCGAGAGAAACGAGGCCCCGTAACGCACATGAGAGCAATCCCGGCCAATTTCTACCGTTTGATGGGGTCTATGTGTAAAAGATTTTGACTTTTTTTGGTGCACGAGCAAATCTGCTGGAAAAGCGTGTGGAAGGTTCGTGACGTTCGTACGATATTTGGCGACACAAAAAATTGCGATTTCCCAGCTTCAGGGAATTCGGAGCAAGAGAAACGAGGCCCCGTAACGCACATGAGAGCAATCCCGGCCAATTTCTACCGTTTGATGGGGTCTATGTGTAAAAGATTTTGACTTTTTTTGTGCACGAGCAAATCTGCTGGAAAAGCGTGTGGAAGGTTCGTGACGTTCGTACGATATTTGGCGACACAAAAAATTGCGATTTCCCAGCTTCAGGGAATTCGGAGCGAGAGAAACGAGGCCCCGTAACGCACATGAGAGCAATCCCGGCCAATTTCTACCGTTTGATGGGGTCTATGTGTAAAAGATTTTGACTTTTTGGTGCACGAGCAAATCTGTTGGAAAAGCCTGTGGAAGGTTCGTGACGTTCGTAAGATATTTGGCGACACAAAAAATTGCGATTTCCCAGCTCGAGGGAATTCGGAGCGAGAGAAACGAGGCCCCGTAACGCACATGAGAGCAATCCCGGCCAATTTCTACCGTTTGATGGGGTCTATGTGTAAAAGATTTTGACTTTTTTTGGTGCACGAGCAAATCTGCTGGAAAAGCGTGTGGAAGGTTCGTGACGTTCGTACGATATTTGGCGACGCAAAAAATTGCGATTTCCCAGCTTCAGGGAATTCGGAGCAAGAGAAACGAGGCCCCGTAACGCACATGAGAGCAATCCCGGCCAATTTCTACCGTTTGATGGGGTCTATGTGTAAAAGATTTTGACTTTTTTTGTGCACGAGCAAATCTGCTGGAAAAGCGTGTGGAAGGTTCGTGACGTTCGTACGATATTTGGCGACACAAAAAATTGCGATTTCCCAGCTTCAGGGAATTCGGAGCGAGAGAAACGAGGCCCCGTAACGCACATGAGAGCAATCCCGGCCAATTTCTACCGTTTGATGGGGTCTATGTGTAAAAGATTTTGACTTTTTTTGGTGCACGAGCAAATCTGCTGGAAAAGCGTGTGGAAGGTTCGTGACGTTCATACGATATTTGGCGACACAAAAAATTGCGATTTCCCAGCTTCAGGAATTCGGAGCGAGAGAAACGAGGCCCCGTAACGCACATGAGAGCAATCCCGGCCAATTTCTCCCGTTTGATGGGGTCTATGTGTAAAAATTTTGACTTTTTTTGGTGCACGAGCAAATCTGCTGGAAAAGCGTGTGGAAGTTTCGTGACGTTAGGACGATATTTGGCGACACTAAAATGAGCGTTTTGCCAGCTCCAGGGAATTCGGAGCGAGAGAAACGAGGCCCCGTAACGCACATGAGAGCAATCCCGGCCAATTTCTACCGTTTGATGGGGTCTATGTGTGCTGGAAAAGCCTGTGGAAGTTATTTGGCGACACTAAAATGAGCGTTTTGCCAGCTCGAGGGAATTCGGAGCGAGAGAAACGAGGCCCCGTAACGCACATGAGAGCAATCCCGGCCAATTTCTACCATTTGATGGGGTCTATGTGTAAAAGATTTTGACTTTTTTTGGTGCACGAGCAAATCTGCTGGAAAAGCCTGTGGAAGGTTCGTGACGTTCGTACGATATTTGGCGACACAAAAAATTGCGATTTCCCAGCTCGAGGGAATTCGGAGCGAGAGAAACGAGGCCCCGTAACGCACATGAGAGCAATCCCGGCCAATTTCTACCGTTTGATGGGGTCTATGTGTAAAAGATTTTGACTTTTTTTGGTGCACGAGCAAATCTGCTGGAAAAGCGTGTGGAAGGTTCGTGACGTTCGTACGATATTTGGCGACACAAAAAATTGCGATTTCCCAGCTTCAGGGAATTCGGAGCGAGAGAAACGAGGCCCCGTAACGCACATGAGAGCAATCCCGGCCAATTTCTACCGTTTGATGGGGTCTATGTGTGCTGGAAAAGCCTGTGGAAGTTATTTGGCGACACTAAAATGAGCGTTTTGCCAGCTCGAGGGAATTCGGAGCGAGAGAAACGAGGCCCCGTAACGCACATGAGAGCAATCCCGGCCAATTTCTACCATTTGATGGGGTCTATGTGTAAAAGATTTTGACTTTTTTTGGTGCACGAGCAAATCTGCTGGAAAAGCCTGTGGAAGGTTCGTGACGTTCGTACGATATTTGGCGACACAAAAAATTGCGGTTTCCCAGCTCGAGGGAATTCGGAGCGAGAGAAACGAGGCCCCGTAACGCACATGAGAGCAATCCCGGCCAATTTCTACCGTTTGATGGGGTCTATGTGTAAAAGATTTTGACTTTTTTTGGTGCACGAGCAAATCTGCTGGAAAAGCGTGTGGAAGGTTCGTGACGTTCGTACGATATTTGGCGACACAAAAAATTGCGATTTCCCAGCTTCAGGGAATTCGGAGCGAGAGAAACGAGGCCCCGTAACGCACATGAGAGCAATCCCGGCCAATTTCTACCGTTTGATGGGGTCTATGTGTGCTGGAAAAGCCTGTGGAAGTTATTTGGCGACACTAAAATGAGCGTTTTGCCAGCTCGAGGGAATTCGGAGCGAGAGATACGAGGCCCCGTAACGCACATGAGAGCAATCCCGGCCAATTTCTACCGTTTGATGGGGTCTATGTGTAAAAGATTTTGACTTTTTTTGGTGCACGAGCAAATCTGCTGGAAAAGCGTGTGGAAGGTTCGTGACGTTCGTACGATATTTGGCGACACAAAAAATTGCGATTTCCCAGCTTCAGGGAATTCGGAGCGAGAGAAACGAGGCCCTGTAACGCACATGAGAGCAATCCCGGCCAATTTCTACCGTTTGATGGGGTCTATGTGTAAAAGATTTTGACTTTTTTGGTGCACGAGCAAATCTGTTGGAAAAGCCTGTGGAAGGTTCGTGACGTTCGTACGATATTTGGCGACACAAAAAATTGCGATTTCCCAGCTCGAGGGAATTCGGAGCGAGAGAAACGAGGCCCCGTAACGCACATGAGAGCAATCCCGGCCAATTTCTACCGTTTGATGGGGTCTATGTGTAAAAGATTTTGACTTTTTTTGGTGCACGAGCAAATCTGCTGGAAAAGCGTGTGGAAGGTTCGTGACGTTCGTACGATATTTGGCGACGCAAAAAATTGCGATTTCCCAGCTTCAGGGAATTCGGAGCAAGAGAAACGAGGCCCCGTAACGCACATGAGAGCAATCCCGGCCAATTTCTACCGTTTGATGGGGTCTATGTGTAAAAGATTTTGACTTTTTTTGTGCACGAGCAAATCTGCTGGAAAAGCGTGTGGAAGGTTCGTGACGTTCGTACGATATTTGGCGACACAAAAAATTGCGATTTCCCAGCTTCAGGGAATTCGGAGCGAGAGAAACGAGGCCCCGTAACGCACATGAGAGCAATCCCGGCCAATTTCTACCGTTTGATGGGGTCTATGTGTGCTGGAAAAGCCTGTGGAAGTTATTTGGCGACACTAAAATGAGCGTTTTGCCAGCTCGAGGGAATTCGGAGCGAGAGATACGAGGCCCCGTAACGCACATGAGAGCAATCCCGGCCAATTTCTACCGTTTGATGGGGTCTATGTGTAAAAGATTTTGACTTTTTTTGGTGCACGAGCAAATCTGCTGGAAAAGCGTGTAGAAGGTTCGTGACGTTCGTACGATATTTGGCGACACAAAAAATTGCGATTTCCCAGCTTCAGGGAATTCGGAGCGAGAGAAACGAGGCCCCGTAACGCACATGAGAGCAATCCCGGCCAATTTCTACCGTTTGATGGGGTCTATGTGTTAAAGATTTTGACTTTTTTTGGTGCACGAGCAAATCTGTTGGAAAAGCCTGTGGAAGGTTCGTGACGTTCGTACGATATTTGGCGACACAAAAAATTGCGATTTCCCAGCTCGAGGGAATTCGGAGCGAGAGAAACGAGGCCCCGTAACGCACATGAGAGCAATCCCGGCCAATTTCTACCGTTTGATGGGGTCTATGTGTAAAAGATTTTGACTTTTTTTGGTGCACGAGCAAATCTGCTGGAAAAGCGTGTGGAAGGTTCGTGACGTTCGTACGATATTTGGCGACACAAAAAATTGCGATTTCCCAGCTTCAGGGAATTCGGAGCGAGAGAAACGAGGCCCCGTAACGCACATGAGAGCAATCCCGGCCAATTTCTACCGTTTGATGGGGTCTATGTGTAAAAGATTTTGACTTTTTTTGGTGCACGAGCAAATCTGCTGGAAAAGCGTGTGGAAGTTTCGTGACGTTAGGACGATATTTGGCGACACTAAAATGAGCGTTTTGACAGCTCCAGGGAATTCGGAGCGAGAGAAACGAGGCCCCGTAACGCACATGAGAGCAATCCCGGCCAATTTCTACCGTTTGATGGGGTCTATGTGTGCTGGAAAAGCCTGTGGAAGTTATTTGGCGACACTAAAATGAGCGTTTTGCCAGCTCGAGGGAATTCGGAGCGAGAGATACGAGGCCCCGTAACGCACATGAGAGCAATCCCGGCCAATTTCTACCGTTTGATGGGGTCTATGTGTAAAAGATTTTGACTTTTTTTGGTGCACGAGCAAATCTGCTGGAAAAGCGTGTGGAAGGTTCGTGACATTCGTACGATATTTGGCGACACAAAAAATTGCGATTTCCCAGCTTCAGGGAATTCGGAGCGAGAGAAACGAGGCCCCGTAACGCACATGAGAGCAATCCCGGCCAATTTCTACCGTTTGATGGGGTCTATGTGTAAAAGATTTTGACTTTTTTTGGTGCACGAGCAAATCTGCTGGAAAAGCCTGTGGAACGTTCGTGACGTTCGTACGATATTTGGCGACACAAAAAATTTGCGATTTCCCAGCTCGAGGGAATTCGGAGCGAGAGAAACGAGGCCCCGTAACGCACATGAGAGCAATCCCGGCCAATTTCTACCGTTTGATGGGGTCTAAGTGTAAAAGATTTTGACTTTTTTTGGTGCACGAGCAAATCTGCTGGAAAAGCGTGTGGAAGGTTCGTGACGTTCGTACGATATTTGGCGACACAAAAAATTGCGATTTCCCAGCTTCAGGGAATTCGGAGCGAGAGAAACGAGGCCCCGTAACGCACATGAGAGCAATCCCGGCCAATTTCTACCGTTTGATGGGGTCTATGTGTGCTGGAAAAGCCTGTGGAAGTTATTTGGCGACACTAAAATGAGCGTTTTGCCAGCTCGAGGGAATTCGGAGCGAGAGATACGAGGCCCCGTAACGCACATGAGAGCAATCCCGGCCAATTTCTACCGTTTGATGGGGTCTATGTGTAAAAGATTTTGACTTTTTTTGGTGCACGAGCAAATCTGCTGGAAAAGCGTGTGGAAGGTTCGTGACGTTCGTACGATATTTGGCGACACAAAAAATTGCGATTTCCCAGCTTCAGGGAATTCGGAGCGAGAGAAACGAGGCCCCGTAACGCACATGAGAGCAATCCCGGCCAATTTCTACCGTTTGATGGGGTCTATGTGTAAAAGATTTTGACTTTTTTTGGTGCACGAGCAAATCTGCTGGAAAAGCCTGTGGAAGGTTCGTGACGTTCGTACGATATTTGGCGACACAAAAAATTGCGATTTCCCAGCTCGAGGGAATTCGGAGCGAGAGAAACGAGGCCCCGTAACGCACATGAGAGCAATCCCGGCCAATTTCTACCGTTTGATGGGGTCTATGTGTAAAAGATTTTGACTTTTTTTGGTGCACGAGCAAATCTGCTGGAAAAGCGTGTGGAAGGTTCGTGACGTTCGTACGATATTTGGCGACACAAAAAATTGCGATTTCCCAGCTTCAGGGAATTCGGAGCGAGAGAAACGAGGCCCCGTAACGCACATGAGAGCAATCCCGGCCAATTTCTACCGTTTGATGGGGTCTATGTGTTAAAGATTTTGACTTTTTTTGGTGCACGAGCAAATCTGTTGGAAAAGCCTGTGGAAGGTTCGTGACGTTCGTACGATATTTGGCGACACAAAAAATTGCGATTTCCCAGCTCGAGGGAATTCGGAGCGAGAGAAACGAGGCCCCGTAACGCACATGAGAGCAATCCCGGCCAATTTCTACCGTTTGATGGGGTCTATGTGTAAAAGATTTTGACTTTTTTTGGTGCACGAGCAAATCTGCTGGAAAAGCGTGTGGAAGGTTCGTGACGTTCGTACGATATTTGGCGACACAAAAAATTGCGATTTCCCAGCTTCAGGGAATTCGGAGCGAGAGAAACGAGGCCCCGTAACGCACATGAGAGCAATCCCGGCCAATTTCTACCGTTTGATGGGGTCTATGTGTAAAAGATTTTGACTTTTTTTGGTGCACGAGCAAATCTGCTGGAAAAGCGTGTGGAAGGTTCGTGACGTTCGTACGATATTTGGCGACACGAAAAATTGCGATTTCCCAGCTTCAGGGAATTCGGAGCGAGAGAAACGAGGCCCCGTAACGCACATGAGAGCAATCCCGGCCAATTTCTACCGTTTGATGGGGTCTATGTGTAAAAGATTTTGACTTTTTTTGGTGCACGAGCAAATCTGCTGGAAAAGCGTGTGGAAGTTTCGTGACGTTAGGACGATATTTGGCGACACTAAAATGAGCGTTTTGCCAGCTCCAGGGAATTCGGAGCGAGAGAAACGAGGCCCCGTAACGCACATGAGAGCAATCCCGGCCAATTTCTACCGTTTGATGGGGTCTATGTGTGCTGGAAAAGCCTGTGGAAGTTATTTGGCGACACTAAAATGAGCGTTTTGCCAGCTCGAGGGAATTCGGAGCGAGAGATACGAGGCCCCGTAACGCACATGAGAGCAATCCCGGCCAATTTCTACCGTTTGATGGGGTCTATGTGTAAAAGATTTTGACTTTTTTTGGTGCACGAGCAAATCTGCTGGAAAAGCGTGTGGAAGGTTCGTGACGTTCGTACGATATTTGGCGACACAAAAAATTGCGATTTCCCAGCTTCAGGGAATTCGGAGCGAGAGAAACGAGGCCCCGTAACGCACATGAGAGCAATCCCGGCCAATTTCTACCGTTTGATGGGGTCTATGTGTAAAAGATTTTGACTTTTTTTGGTGCACGAGCAAATCTGCTGGAAAAGCCTGTGGAACGTTCGTGACGTTCGTACGATATTTGGCGACACAAAAAATTGCGATTTCCCAGCTCGAGGGAATTCGGAGCGAGAGAAACGAGGCCCCGTAACGCACATGAGAGCAATCCCGGCCAATTTCTACCGTTTGATGGGGTCTAAGTGTAAAAGATTTTGACTTTTTTTGGTGCACGAGCAAATCTGCTGGAAAAGCGTGTGGAAGGTTCGTGACGTTCGTACGATATTTGGCGACACAAAAAATTGCGATTTCCCAGCTTCAGGGAATTCGGAGCGAGAGAAACGAGGCCCCGTAACGCACATGAGAGCAATCCCGGCCAATTTCTACCGTTTGATGGGGTCTATGTGTGCTGGAAAAGCCTGTGGAAGTTATTTGGCGACACTAAAATGAGCGTTTTGCCAGCTCGAGGGAATTCGGAGCGAGAGATACGAGGCCCCGTAACGCACATGAGAGCAATCCCGGCCAATTTCTACCGTTTGATGGGGTCTATGTGTAAAAGATTTTGACTTTTTTTGGTGCACGAGCAAATCTGCTGGAAAAGCGTGTGGAAGGTTCGTGACGTTCGTACGATATTTGGCGACACAAAAAATTGCGATTTCCCAGCTTCAGGGAATTCGGAGCGAGAGAAACGAGGCCCCGTAACGCACATGAGAGCAATCCCGGCCAATTTCTACCGTTTGATGGGGTCTATGTGTAAAAAATTTTGACTTTTTTTGGTGCACGAGCAAATCTGCTGGAAAAGCCTGTGGAAGGTTCGTGACGTTCGTACGATATTTGGCGACACAAAAAATTGCGATTTCCCAGCTCGAGGGAATTCGGAGCGAGAGAAACGAGGCCCCGTAACGCACATGAGAGCAATCCCGGCCAATTTCTACCGTTTGATGGGGTCTATGTGTAAAAGATTTTGACTTTTTTTGGTGCACGAGCAAATCTGCTGGAAAAGCGTGTGGAAGGTTCGTGACGTTCGTACGATATTTGGCGACACAAAAAATTGCGATTTCCCAGCTTCAGGGAATTCGGAGCGAGAGAAACGAGGCCCCGTAACGCACATGAGAGCAATCCCGGCCAATTTCTACCGTTTGATGGGGTCTATGTGTTAAAGATTTTGACTTTTTTTGGTGCACGAGCAAATCTGTTGGAAAAGCCTGTGGAAGGTTCGTGACGTTCGTACGATATTTGGCGACACAAAAAATTGCGATTTCCCAGCTCGAGGGAATTCGGAGCGAGAGAAACGAGGCCCCGTAACGCACATGAGAGCAATCCCGGCCAATTTCTACCGTTTGATGGGGTCTATGTGTAAAAGATTTTGACTTTTTTTGGTGCACGAGCAAATCTGCTGGAAAAGCGTGTGGAAGGTTCGTGACGTTCGTACGATATTTGGCGACACAAAAAATTGCGATTTCCCAGCTTCAGGGAATTCGGAGCGAGAGAAACGAGGCCCCGTAACGCACATGAGAGCAATCCCGGCCAATTTCTACCGTTTGATGGGGTCTATGTGTGCTGGAAAAGCCTGTGGAAGTTATTTGGCGACACTAAAATGAGCGTTTTGCCAGCTCGAGGGAATTCGGAGCGAGAGAAACGAGGCCCCGTAACGCACATGAGAGCAATCCCGGCCAATTTCTACCATTTGATGGGGTCTATGTGTAAAAGATTTTGACTTTTTTTGGTGCACGAGCAAATCTGCTGGAAAAGCCTGTGGAAGGTTCGTGACGTTCGTACGATATTTGGCGACACAAAAAATTGCGATTTCCCAGCTCGAGGGAATTCGGAGCGAGAGAAACGAGGCCCCGTAACGCACATGAGAGCAATCCCGGCCAATTTCTACCGTTTGATGGGGTCTATGTGTAAAAGATTTTGACTTTTTTTGGTGCACGAGCAAATCTGCTGGAAAAGCGTGTGGAAGGTTCGTGACGTTCGTACGATATTTGGCGACACAAAAAATTGCGATTTCCCAGCTTCAGGGAATTCGGAGCGAGAGAAACGAGGCCCCGTAACGCACATGAGAGCAATCCCGGCCAATTTCTACCGTTTGATGGGGTCTATGTGTGCTGGAAAAGCCTGTGGAAGTTATTTGGCGACACTAAAATGAGCGTTTTGCCAGCTCGAGGGAATTCGGAGCGAGAGATACGAGGCCCCGTAACGCACATGAGAGCAATCCCGGCCAATTTCTACCGTTTGATGGGGTCTATGTGTAAAAGATTTTGACTTTTTTTGGTGCACGAGCAAATCTGCTGGAAAAGCGTGTGGAAGGTTCGTGACGTTCGTACGATATTTGGCGACACAAAAAATTGCGATTTCCCAGCTTCAGGGAATTCGGAGCGAGAGAAACGAGGCCCCGTAACGCACATGAGAGCAATCCCGGCCAATTTCTACCGTTTGATGGGGTCTATGTGTAAAAGATTTTGACTTTTTTGGTGCACGAGCAAATCTGTTGGAAAAGCCTGTGGAAGGTTCGTGACGTTCGTACGATATTTGGCGACACAAAAAATTGCGATTTCCCAGCTCGAGGGAATTCGGAGCGAGAGAAACGAGGCCCCGTAACGCACATGAGAGCAATCCCGGCCAATTTCTACCGTTTGATGGGGTCTATGTGTAAAAGATTTTGACTTTTTTTGGTGCACGAGCAAATCTGCTGGAAAAGCGTGTGGAAGGTTCGTGACGTTCGTACGATATTTGGCGACGCAAAAATTGCGATTTCCCAGCTTCAGGGAATTCGGAGCAAGAGAAACGAGGCCCCGTAACGCACATGAGAGCAATCCCGGCCAATTTCTACCGTTTGATGGGGTCTATGTGTAAAAGATTTTGACTTTTTTTGTGCACGAGCAAATCTGCTGGAAAAGCGTGTGGAAGGTTCGTGACGTTCGTACGATATTTGGCGACACAAAAAATTGCGATTTCCCAGCTTCAGGGAATTCGGAGCGAGAGAAACGAGGCCCCGTAACGCACATGAGAGCAATCCCGGCCAATTTCTACCGTTTGATGGGGTCTATGTGTGCTGGAAAAGCCTGTGGAAGTTATTTGGCGACACTAAAATGAGCGTTTTGCCAGCTCGAGGGAATTCGGAGCGAGAGATACGAGGCCCCGTAACGCACATGAGAGCAATCCCGGCCAATTTCTACCGTTTGATGGGGTCTATGTGTAAAAGATTTTGACTTTTTTTGGTGCACGAGCAAATCTGCTGGAAAAGCGTGTAGAAGGTTCGTGACGTTCGTACGATATTTGGCGACACAAAAAATTGCGATTTCCCAGCTTCAGGGAATTCGGAGCGAGAGAAACGAGGCCCCGTAACGCACATGAGAGCAATCCCGGCCAATTTCTACCGTTTGATGGGGTCTATGTGTTAAAGATTTTGACTTTTTTTGGTGCACGAGCAAATCTGTTGGAAAAGCCTGTGGAAGGTTCGTGACGTTCGTACGATATTTGGCGACACAAAAAATTGCGATTTCCCAGCTCGAGGGAATTCGGAGCGAGAGAAACGAGGCCCCGTAACGCACATGAGAGCAATCCCGGCCAATTTCTACCGTTTGATGGGGTCTATGTGTAAAAGATTTTGACTTTTTTTGGTGCACGAGCAAATCTGCTGGAAAAGCGTGTGGAAGGTTCGTGACGTTCGTACGATATTTGGCGACACAAAAAATTGCGATTTCCCAGCTTCAGGGAATTCGGAGCGAGAGAAACGAGGCCCCGTAACGCACATGAGAGCAATCCCGGCCAATTTCTACCGTTTGATGGGGTCTATGTGTAAAAGATTTTGACTTTTTTTGGTGCACGAGCAAATCTGCTGGAAAAGCGTGTGGAAGTTTCGTGACGTTAGGACGATATTTGGCGACACTAAAATGAGCGTTTTGCCAGCTCCAGGGAATTCGGAGCGAGAGAAACGAGGCCCCGTAACGCACATGAGAGCAATCCCGGCCAATTTCTACCGTTTGATGGGGTCTATGTGTGCTGGAAAAGCCTGTGGAAGTTATTTGGCGACACTAAAATGAGCGTTTTGCCAGCTCGAGGGAATTCGGAGCGAGAGATACGAGGCCCCGTAACGCACATGAGAGCAATCCCGGCCAATTTCTACCGTTTGATGGGGTCTATGTGTAAAAGATTTTGACTTTTTTTGGTGCACGAGCAAATCTGCTGGAAAAGCGTGTGGAAGGTTCGTGACGTTCGTACGATATTTGGCGACACAAAAAATTGCGATTTCCCAGCTTCAGGGAATTCGGAGCGAGAGAAACGAGGCCCCGTAACGCACATGAGAGCAATCCCGGCCAATTTCTACCGTTTGATGGGGTCTATGTGTAAAAGATTTTGACTTTTTTTGGTGCACGAGCAAATCTGCTGGAAAAGCCTGTGGAACGTTCGTGACGTTCGTACGATATTTGGCGACACAAAAAATTGCGATTTCCCAGCTCGAGGGAATTCGGAGCGAGAGAAACGAGGCCCCGTAACGCACATGAGAGCAATCCCGGCCAATTTCTACCGTTTGATGGGGTCTAAGTGTAAAAGATTTTGACTTTTTTTGGTGCACGAGCAAATCTGCTGGAAAAGCGTGTGGAAGGTTCGTGACGTTCGTACGATATTTGGCGACACAAAAAATTGCGATTTCCCAGCTTCAGGGAATTCGGAGCGAGAGAAACGAGGCCCCGTAACGCACATGAGAGCAATCCCGGCCAATTTCTACCGTTTGATGGGGTCTATGTGTGCTGGAAAAGCCTGTGGAAGTTATTTGGCGACACTAAAATGAGCGTTTTGCCAGCTCGAGGGAATTCGGAGCGAGAGATACGAGGCCCCGTAACGCACATGAGAGCAATCCCGTCCAATTTCTACCGTTTGATGGGGTCTATGTGTAAAAGATTTTGACTTTTTTTGGTGCACGAGCAAATCTGCTGGAAAAGCGTGTGGAAGGTTCGTGACGTTCGTACGATATTTGGCGACACAAAAAATTGCGATTTCCCAGCTTCAGGGAATTCGGAGCGAGAGAAACGAGGCCCCGTAACGCACATGAGAGCAATCCCGGCCAATTTCTACCGTTTGATGGGGTCTATGTGTAAAAGATTTTGACTTTTTTTGGTGCACGAGCAAATCTGCTGGAAAAGCCTGTGGAAGGTTCGTGACGTTCGTACAATATTTGGCGACACAAAAATTGCGATTTCCCAGCTCCAGGGAATTCGGAGCGAGAGAAACGAGGCCCCGTAACGCACATGAGAGCAATCCCGGCCAATTTCTACCGTTTGATGGGGTCTATGTGTAAAAGATTTTGACTTTTTTTGGTGCACGAGCAAATCTGCTGGAAAAGCGTGTGGAAGGTTCGTGACGTTCGTACGATATTTGGCGACACAAAAAATTGCGATTTCCCAGCTTCAGGGAATTCGGAGCGAGAGAAACGAGGCCCCGTAACGCACATGAGAGCAATCCCGGCCAATTTCTACCGTTTGATGGGGTCTATGTGTAAAAGATTTTGACTTTTTTTGGTGCACGAGCAAATCTGCTGGAAAAAGCGTGTGGAAGGTGTTGTATCCTAACCCTTCTTCCAAATTGAGATTTTTATATATTATCTTTTTACTTGTTTTTTTAATGAGTGGAACACACCAAAGCGCACCAAACTGCAAAACACCAGGTGTTGTTAAGTAATGAACTGGAGGAGGGCTAGGATGGCAGAATTTGCAACCTTGCTTCAAGGGAAGATAAGGCCTGATGAACGGGCACATGTCACCCGTGCAGGCGGCAGAGACAGTGGGAGTGTCAGCCAGACATAGTTAAGGCAAAAAGCCCAACTATCCTGCATGGTTTTAAAGTAACGTCAAAATTCGTAATTCAACAACAGAGTAGGCTAAATTATCGATCCTCGCGCTCGCTCAAATTGGAGACCAGGCTGCGAGCTACATCAATGAACCATTGCCCATTTGCTAATCCAATACTGAATGTTAATATTACTGAAGTCAAAACGAATTCTATGACCTCAGCACATGGGCAAATAATAGGGCAGTGTCGACTCAAAGGCAATGGAAGAAAACAGAGGCGCCTTTGTCTAAATCACAACCACAGAAAGCCAGGAATCATCACTGATTGTGTGTTCAGGGATTCCGAGCTAGTTAGAACACGTGCACACAGAAAGGGAGGTAGAAGTACGCCTTGTCCTCCTGCAGCTGAGGAAACAAAGATAAACCCAAGAAGGCCAAGGAATAAGTGGGTCAGCTCAAGGCTGTGTGCACAGGGGAGTGAGCTGATTTAAAAGAGTGTTGTATATCTCTCAAGGCGGGCAAGACCCAGCTGAATAACAAGGCTGCGGGGGTCACCAGAAGTTCGCATTCGCCTAGTTAAGACAAAAAGCTCAATTATTCTGTATTGCTATTAAAGTAACGTTAAAGTCGGAATTTAACAACAGGGTAGGCTAAAGTTATTGATATTCACACCCACTCCAATTAAACCAGGCCACAAGTTACGCCTACTGAACCATCACCATCATTAAGTCAATATGAAATGTTATTTCCATACTTTAATACTTTCTATACAACTCGACCCGAAGCATATGACAATCAGAACCTTCCTAAGTCAAAATTGAATCGCACCCAGACAGGAGCGAATAGTCGATATAAGGTTGAAGAGGGAAGGAAATTAAGAGCACGGCGAACTGCAAACGTAAGCAAAAAGCCGGGAACGACACCAGGCCAGCAACAGCGAGTCGAGCTTCGACAGGCCATAAAGTAGGAATAATAACTCCCGGGGTCAGGGGACACAAGAAGAAGCAGGCAGACAAAAACCAGAACTGACTCCAAGGTTCAACCGCCCTCACCTACAAGGAGTGACGGAAATTAATGAGGCCTTGAGTTAACGGCCAGCTGGACGGCAACAACAACGACGAGCAGAGATAGGGTGGGGCAAAGACTGCGGGGCTATGAAATGCAACTTCGTGTCAGTAAAGCTCTGACAAACAAGTTAAGTTAAAGACATCACAATACATAATATCGGACATAACATCAATGTTAACGCTATTCACCGTAAACTATATTCCGCTTATATAACCATGCAGACACCAAGGAATACGAATTCCTAGGATCAAGAAGCTTACCCCTTGACCTAAGATATCGGAAATAAGTTAATAATAATAAGCATATGCATGAAAAGACAAAGTAAAACTTATGAAAAGCCAGGATAACGGGATGAATCACCACCAGGTCGAATATAAATACATAATAAAAAACGATGTTAAACCCAGGGTCGGAGAGAAAGGGAGATCCCGGCCGTCTTTGTATCCCCGCAGCGCGGGATAGGAGTGTATACGCTCGGGGAAACACCTCCACTGGAGTCAAGCACCACGATGGGAAACGACAGACCTTAGGTTACATACAGAATCATAACTGTGAAATAGTAAGGGACAAATGTTAACTTAAAACTTTTAACCATTTCTTTGTGCGCCGGGTCGGAGAGAGCGTTGCCCCTCCCTCCAGGTTGTGCGAACAAAGACGCCTATGAGACATTTGTAACGTCTGTGTTTTGGGTTCATGAAGAAGGCCAGACAAGAGATAATATTGCACCCAGACAGAGAGACGACCTCGAGGCAATTTGTAACATCTGATTGTTTGCTCGTGGGTTTATGGAGGGAGTGTGACAACGGAATATACCATGGGTGATGCACACAAGGACATACGGACGTACGGACACACACATGGACACACCTGCCTACGGACAGATCCTGACACAGCAAAAATCGAAAGAAGTCCCGCCTTGTGGGCGGGATCCAAGGGGATTTTTCGGCATAAAGGGAAGGATCCTGAGCATTGGAAACTAGTGCGACCAGTGGGTCCACTCAGGAGTGCGACCAGCGGGTCCACTCAGGAGTGCGACCAGAGGGTCGACTCAGGAGTGCGACCAGCGGGTCGGCTCAGGAGCGAGCTCGACCGGGAGGGTCGGCTCAGGAGCGAGCTCGACCGGGAGGGTCGGCTCAGGAGCGAGTGCGACCAGCGGGTCGGCTCGACTCATCTTCAGCTCGTCAACCTCTGCCGAGTCGGAGGTCTCTGCTGCCGCCGGAGTGGTGAGCGTCGCGGTTTGGCGACGACCCAGCGCTGCGCGCTGCGAGCGGGTTGTGGGCGCCACCTACCGACCGGGTTCCGAACTGCGACACAGTTCACCACGGTGACAGGGGAGCGACTGATACGTATGACGCGCACCGCCCCCTCACCACACGACCACCAGGCGTCTGTTTGACGTAAAGAATCGACTCCGAACACTGACTATTCAAGACAACTCTTACCACTCAAACACACTCGAACCCATAAGCCATCCGTGGCTGGGAAGGCATCACAACGAGACCGAGTGATGGCCATCCGTCGTTTATAAGAGTATTCGTAATTTTTATCTTTAAAATTTAGTGGGCTGTACTCTTAATCGCATAAATTCCCAACAGATCCATCAATACGAACTGATTCTTGGCACCTCCTTCCGCCGAGCCACGCTCACGTGGGGAGTGGTGGCCCACCGGGTCCTTATCAGGTGATCTGGTCCCCAATTAGTAAACTTGGTATAAGATAACGATCTTCGGAAAAGGAGCACCGTCGCAGGCCCTTACTCCGAGCCGTTCTGTTGTCAGATAACCTGCCGATGTATCTGTTGAGATTGGTGCCTTTAAGAATAATAACTGTTTTTGATTGTGTTTTTTTTATCGCCGTATAATCTTTCAAGTATCGTTCAGTCATAATCGCCGCACGTACTCGCATCCTCTACAGAATATTCAACTGTCCCGTGACCCAAGGTGCTAACAACGTGATAAGGGTTGCGTATGATCAATAAGGAGTGCGGTACTGCGTGAACAATATTGAGTATAATCATTCATTAACGTTAAGGTTTCCTTAGCATAGTATTTGCATATTTTAACGACTCTCTCTCTCACTAACAACCATCGCGTTATGCGGGATCCATGTGCCGTTGTCAAAGTGAAATCAGACAATCGTTGATGATACTGTATTGATGCCGTGTTGACGTTCCGGGATTGAGAGTTCGCATACTATATCATAGTTAAGGTTGAATTAGTAATAAATTGATCAATACAGAAGTGGTTGTGTGATTCTTTCCTGAAATCTATGCATAAGATCTGCTTCTGCGTTGAGATCTGAACTTGGTGACCTTAATAAACACACTAATACATACTCAGTAAATGTTAAAGCGATAACGGGGTGAACCGGGGACCTAAATATAACCACGAATACACACTCTGGAAATGTTAAAGCGAGAATGAGACGAACCTAGACAACGATGCCGAGTTAATCTGAGTTAATCTTGCATACTTACACCACACCTGCATAACCGCATACGATTAATTGCCTTATTCCGATCATAACCCACCCTCGTCACCGAGGCGGGGTCTGGTTATCATAACGACTTGCATTATCATAATTACACCCACTCGCATAATTAATACGATTACCTCTCGAATTGGCATAATTAAAATGTGCATAATTACATAAATTAACATATTTCCGGATAATTACACATTTGGCCAGATTTCATTTAATTATTATTATTTTCACTGAATATTCATAACCCACATATACAACATAATAATTTCACCCACGCACGCATACAACATAACAAATTTCGATACCCAACATATACAACAAAGGTTCGTGACGTTCGTACGATATTTGGCGACACAAAAAATTGCGATTTCCCAGCTCGAGGGAATTCGGAGCGAGAGAAACGAGGCCCCGTAACGCACATGAGAGCAATCCCGGCCAATTTCTACCGTTTGATGGGGTCTAAGTGTAAAAGATTTTGACTTTTTTTGGTGCACGAGCAAATCTGCTGGAAAAGCGTGTGGAAGGTTCGTGACGTTCGTACGATATTTGGCGACACAAAAAATTGCGATTTCCCAGCTTCAGGGAATTCGGAGCGAGAGAAACGAGGCCCCGTAACGCACATGAGAGCAATCCCGGCCAATTTCTACCGTTTGATGGGGTCTATGTGTGCTGGAAAAGCCTGTGGAAGTTATTTGGCGACACTAAAATGAGCGTTTTGCCAGCTCGAGGGAATTCGGAGCGAGAGATACGAGGCCCCGTAATGCACATGAGAGCAATCCCGGCCAATTTCTACCGTTTGATGGGGTCTATGTGTAAAAGATTTTGACTTTTTTTGGTGCACGAGCAAATCTGCTGGAAAAGCGTGTGGAAGGTTCGTGATGTTCGTACGATATTTGGCGACACAAAAAATTGCGATTTCCCAGCTTCAGGGAATTCGGAGCGAGAGAAACGAGGCCCCGTAACGCACATGAGAGCAATCCCGGCCAATTTCTACCGTTTGATGGGGTCTATGTGTAAAAGATTTTGACTTTTTTTGGTGCACGAGCAAATCTGCTGGAAAAGCCTGTGGAAGGTTCGTGACGTTCGTACGATATTTGGCGACACAAAAAATTGCGATTTCCCAGCTCGAGGGAATTCGGAGCGAGAGAAACGAGGCCCCGTAACGCACATGAGAGCAATCCCGGCCAATTTCTACCGTTTGATGGGGTCTATGTGTAAAAGATTTTGACTTTTTTTGGTGCACGAGCAAATCTGCTGGAAAAGCGTGTGGAAGGTTCGTGACGTTCGTACGATATTTGGCGACACAAAAAATTGCGATTTCCCAGCTTCAGGGAATTCGGAGCGAGAGAAACGAGGCCCCGTAACGCACATGAGAGCAATCCCGGCCAATTTCTACCGTTTGATGGGGTCTATGTGTAAAAGATTTTGACTTTTTTTGGTGCACGAGCAAATCTGCTGGAAAAAGCGTGTGGAAGGTGTTGTATCCTAACCCTTCTTCCAAATTGAGATTTTTATATATTATCTTTTTACTTGTTTTTTTAATGAGTGGAACACACCAAAGCGCACCAAACTGCAAAACACCAGGTGTTGTTAAGTAATGAACTGGAGGAGGGCTAGGATGGCAGAATTTGCAACCTTGCTTCAAGGGAAGATAAGGCCTGATGAACGGGCACATGTCACCCGTGCAGGCGGCAGAGACAGTGGGAGTGTCAGCCAGACATAGTTAAGGCAAAAAGCCCAACTATCCTGCATGGTTTTAAAGTAACGTCAAAATTCGTAATTCAACAACAGAGTAGGCTAAATTATCGATCCTCGCGCTCGCTCAAATTGGAGACCAGGCTGCGAGCTACATCAATGAACCATTGCCCATTTGCTAATCCAATACTGAATGTTAATATTACTGAAGTCAAAACGAATTCTATGACCTCAGCACATGGGCAAATAATAGGGCAGTGTCGACTCAAAGGCAATGGAAGAAAACAGAGGCGCCTT
The DNA here is from genome assembly GCF_015708825.2 of Lethenteron reissneri. NCBI lineage: Eukaryota > Metazoa > Chordata > Hyperoartia > Petromyzontiformes > Petromyzontidae > Lethenteron > Lethenteron reissneri. The sequence continues at coordinate 49,258 of NW_026890794.1, read as the reverse complement.
TGTCTAAATCACAACCACAGAAAGCCAGGAATCATCACTGATTGTGTGTTCAGGGATTCCGAGCTAGTTAGAACACGTGCACACAGAAAGGGAGGTAGAAGTACGCCTTGTCCTCCTGCAGCTGAGGAAACAAAGATAAACCCAAGAAGGCCAAGGAATAAGTGGGTCAGCTCAAGGCTGTGTGCACAGGGGAGTGAGCTGATTTAAAAGAGTGTTGTATATCTCTCAAGGCGGGCAAGACCCAGCTGAATAACAAGGCTGCGGGGGTCACCAGAAGTTCGCATTCGCCTAGTTAAGACAAAAAGCTCAATTATTCTGTATTGCTATTAAAGTAACGTTAAAGTCGGAATTTAACAACAGGGTAGGCTAAAGTTATTGATATTCACACCCACTCCAATTAAACCAGGCCACAAGTTACGCCTACTGAACCATCACCATCATTAAGTCAATATGAAATGTTATTTCCATACTTTAATACTTTCTATACAACTCGACCCGAAGCATATGACAATCAGAACCTTCCTAAGTCAAAATTGAATCGCACCCAGACAGGAGCGAATAGTCGATATAAGGTTGAAGAGGGAAGGAAATTAAGAGCACGGCGAACTGCAAACGTAAGCAAAAAGCCGGGAACGACACCAGGCCAGCAACAGCGAGTCGAGCTTCGACAGGCCATAAAGTAGGAATAATAACTCCCGGGGTCAGGGGACACAAGAAGAAGCAGGCAGACAAAAACCAGAACTGACTCCAAGGTTCAACCGCCCTCACCTACAAGGAGTGACGGAAATTAATGAGGCCTTGAGTTAACGGCCAGCTGGACGGCAACAACAACGACGAGCAGAGATAGGGTGGGGCAAAGACTGCGGGGCTATGAAATGCAACTTCGTGTCAGTAAAGCTCTGACAAACAAGTTAAGTTAAAGACATCACAATACATAATATCGGACATAACATCAATGTTAACGCTATTCACCGTAAACTATATTCCGCTTATATAACCATGCAGACACCAAGGAATACGAATTCCTAGGATCAAGAAGCTTACCCCTTGACCTAAGATATCGGAAATAAGTTAATAATAATAAGCATATGCATGAAAAGACAAAGTAAAACTTATGAAAAGCCAGGATAACGGGATGAATCACCACCAGGTCGAATATAAATACATAATAAAAAACGATGTTAAACCCAGGGTCGGAGAGAAAGGGAGATCCCGGCCGTCTTTGTATCCCCGCAGCGCGGGATAGGAGTGTATACGCTCGGGGAAACACCTCCACTGGAGTCAAGCACCACGATGGGAAACGACAGACCTTAGGTTACATACAGAATCATAACTGTGAAATAGTAAGGGACAAATGTTAACTTAAAACTTTTAACCATTTCTTTGTGCGCCGGGTCGGAGAGAGCGTTGCCCCTCCCTCCAGGTTGTGCGAACAAAGACGCCTATGAGACATTTGTAACGTCTGTGTTTTGGGTTCATGAAGAAGGCCAGACAAGAGATAATATTGCACCCAGACAGAGAGACGACCTCGAGGCAATTTGTAACATCTGATTGTTTGCTCGTGGGTTTATGGAGGGAGTGTGACAACGGAATATACCGTGGGTGATGCACACAAGGACATACGGACGTACGGACACACACATGGACACACCTGCCTACGGACAGATCCTGACACAGCAAAAATCGAAAGAAGTCCCGCCTTGTGGGCGGGATCCAAGGGGATTTTTCGGCATAAAGGGAAGGATCCTGAGCATTGGAAACTAGTGCGACCAGTGGGTCCACTCAGGAGTGCGACCAGCGGGTCCACTCAGGAGTGCGACCAGAGGGTCGACTCAGGAGTGCGACCAGCGGGTCGGCTCAGGAGCGAGCTCGACCGGGAGGGTCGGCTCAGGAGCGAGCTCGACCGGGAGGGTCGGCTCAGGAGCGAGTGCGACCAGCGGGTCGGCTCGACTCATCTTCAGCTCGTCAACCTCTGCCGAGTCGGAGGTCTCTGCTGCCGCCGGAGTGGTGAGCGTCGCGGTTTGGCGACGACCCAGCGCTGCGCGCTGCGAGCGGGTTGTGGGCGCCACCTACCGACCGGGTTCCGAACTGCGACACAGTTCACCACGGTGACAGGGGAGCGACTGATACGTATGACGCGCACCGCCCCCTCACCACACGACCACCAGGCGTCTGTTTGACGTAAAGAATCGACTCCGAACACTGACTATTCAAGACAACTCTTACCACTCAAACACACTCGAACCCATAAGCCATCCGTGGCTGGGAAGGCATCACAACGAGACCGAGTGATGGCCATCCGTCGTTTATAAGAGTATTCGTAATTTTTATCTTTAAAATTTAGTGGGCTGTACTCTTAATCGCATAAATTCCCAACAGATCCATCAATACGAACTGATTCTTGGCACCTCCTTCCGCCGAGCCACGCTCACGTGGGGAGTGGTGGCCCACCGGGTCCTTATCAGGTGATCTGGTCCCCAATTAGTAAACTTGGTATAAGATAACGATCTTCGGAAAAGGAGCACCGTCGCAGGCCCTTACTCCGAGCCGTTCTGTTGTCAGATAACCTGCCGATGTATCTGTTGAGATTGGTGCCTTTAAGAATAATAACTGTTTTTGATTGTGTTTTTTTTATCGCCGTATAATCTTTCAAGTATCGTTCAGTCATAATCGCCGCACGTACTCGCATCCTCTACAGAATATTCAACTGTCCCGTGACCCAAGGTGCTAACAACGTGATAAGGGTTGCGTATGATCAATAAGGAGTGCGGTACTGCGTGAACAATATTGAGTATAATCATTCATTAACGTTAAGGTTTCCTTAGCATAGTATTTGCATATTTTAACGACTCTCTCTCTCACTAACAACCATCGCGTTATGCGGGATCCATGTGCCGTTGTCAAAGTGAAATCAGACAATCGTTGATGATACTGTATTGATGCCGTGTTGACGTTCCGGGATTGAGAGTTCGCATACTATATCATAGTTAAGGTTGAATTAGTAATAAATTGATCAATACAGAAGTGGTTGTGTGATTCTTTCCTGAAATCTATGCATAAGATCTGCTTCTGCGTTGAGATCTGAACTTGGTGACCTTAATAAACACACTAATACATACTCAGTAAATGTTAAAGCGATAACGGGGTGAACCGGGGACCTAAATATAACCACGAATACACACTCTGGGAATGTTAAAGCGAGAATGAGACGAACCTAGACAACGATGCCGAGTTAATCTGAGTTAATCTTGCATACTTACACCACACCTGCATAACCGCATACGATTAATTGCCTTATTCCGATCATAACCCACCCTCGTCACCGAGGCGGGGTCTGGTTATCATAACGACTTGCATTATCATAATTACACCCACTCGCATAATTAATACGATTACCTCTCGAATTGGCATAATTAAAATGTGCATAATTACATAAATTAACATATTTCCGGATAATTACACATTTGGCCAGATTTCATTTAATTATTATTATTTTCACTGAATATTCATAACCCACATATACAACATAATAATTTCACCCACGCACGCATACAACATAACAAATTTCGATACCCAACATATACAACAAAGGTTCGTGACGTTCGTACGATATTTGGCGACACAAAAAATTGCGATTTCCCAGCTCGAGGGAATTCGGAGCGAGAGAAACGAGGCCCCGTAACGCACATGAGAGCAATCCCGGCCAATTTCTACCGTTTGATGGGGTCTAAGTGTAAAAGATTTTGACTTTTTTTGGTGCACGAGCAAATCTGCTGGAAAAGCGTGTGGAAGGTTCGTGACGTTCGTACGATATTTGGCGACACAAAAAATTGCGATTTCCCAGCTTCAGGGAATTCGGAGCGAGAGAAACGAGGCCCCGTAACGCACATGAGAGCAATCCCGGCCAATTTCTACCGTTTGATGGGGTCTATGTGTGCTGGAAAAGCCTGTGGAAGTTATTTGGCGACACTAAAATGAGCGTTTTGCCAGCTCGAGGGAATTCGGAGCGAGAGATACGAGGCCCCGTAACGCACATGAGAGCAATCCCGGCCAATTTCTACCGTTTGATGGGGTCTATGTGTAAAAGATTTTGACTTTTTTTGGTGCACGAGCAAATCTGCTGGAAAAGCGTGTGGAAGGTTCGTGACGTTCGTACGATATTTGGCGACACAAAAAATTGCGATTTCCCAGCTTCAGGGAATTCGGAGCGAGAGAAACGAGGCCCCGTAACGCACATGAGAGCAATCCCGGCCAATTTCTACCGTTTGATGGGGTCTATGTGTAAAAGATTTTGACTTTTTTTGGTGCACGAGCAAATCTGCTGGAAAAGCCTGTGGAAGGTTCGTGACGTTCGTACGATATTTGGCGACACAAAAAATTGCGATTTCCCAGCTCGAGGGAATTCGGAGCGAGAGAAACGAGGCCCCGTAACGCACATGAGAGCAATCCCGGCCAATTTCTACCGTTTGATGGGGTCTATGTGTAAAAGATTTTGACTTTTTTTGGTGCACGAGCAAATCTGCTGGAAAAGCGTGTGGAAGGTTCGTGACGTTCGTACGATATTTGGCGACACAAAAAATTGCGATTTCCCAGCTTCAGGGAATTCGGAGCGAGAGAAACGAGGCCCCGTAACGCACATGAGAGCAATCCCGGCCAATTTCTACCGTTTGATGGGGTCTATGTGTAAAAGATTTTGACTTTTTTTGGTGCACGAGCAAATCTGCTGGAAAAAGCGTGTGGAAGGTGTTGTATCCTAACCCTTCTTCCAAATTGAGATTTTTATATATTATCTTTTTACTTGTTTTTTTAATGAGTGGAACACACCAAAGCGCACCAAACTGCAAAACACCAGGTGTTGTTAAGTAATGAACTGGAGGAGGGCTAGGATGGCAGAATTTGCAACCTTGCTTCAAGGGAAGATAAGGCCTGATGAACGGGCACATGTCACCCGTGCAGGCGGCAGAGACAGTGGGAGTGTCAGCCAGACATAGTTAAGGCAAAAAGCCCAACTATCCTGCATGGTTTTAAAGTAACGTCAAAATTCGTAATTCAACAACAGAGTAGGCTAAATTATCGATCCTCGCGCTCGCTCAAATTGGAGACCAGGCTGCGAGCTACATCAATGAACCATTGCCCATTTGCTAATCCAATACTGAATGTTAATATTACTGAAGTCAAAACGAATTCTATGACCTCAGCACATGGGCAAATAATAGGGCAGTGTCGACTCAAAGGCAATGGAAGAAAACAGAGGCGCCTTTGTCTAAATCACAACCACAGAAAGCCAGGAATCATCACTGATTGTGTGTTCAGGGATTCCGAGCTAGTTAGAACACGTGCACACAGAAAGGGAGGTAGAAGTACGCCTTGTCCTCCTGCAGCTGAGGAAACAAAGATAAACCCAAGAAGGCCAAGGAATAAGTGGGTCAGCTCAAGGCTGTGTGCACAGGGGAGTGAGCTGATTTAAAAGAGTGTTGTATATCTCTCAAGGCGGGCAAGACCCAGCTGAATAACAAGGCTGCGGGGGTCACCAGAAGTTCGCATTCGCCTAGTTAAGACAAAAAGCTCAATTATTCTGTATTGCTATTAAAGTAACGTTAAAGTCGGAATTTAACAACAGGGTAGGCTAAAGTTATTGATATTCACACCCACTCCAATTAAACCAGGCCACAAGTTACGCCTACTGAACCATCACCATCATTAAGTCAATATGAAATGTTATTTCCATACTTTAATACTTTCTATACAACTCGACCCGAAGCATATGACAATCAGAACCTTCCTAAGTCAAAATTGAATCGCACCCAGACAGGAGCGAATAGTCGATATAAGGTTGAAGAGGGAAGGAAATTAAGAGCACGGCGAACTGCAAACGTAAGCAAAAAGCCGGGAACGACACCAGGCCAGCAACAGCGAGTCGAGCTTCGACAGGCCATAAAGTAGGAATAATAACTCCCGGGGTCAGGGGACACAAGAAGAAGCAGGCAGACAAAAACCAGAACTGACTCCAAGGTTCAACCGCCCTCACCTACAAGGAGTGACGGAAATTAATGAGGCCTTGAGTTAACGGCCAGCTGGACGGCAACAACAACGACGAGCAGAGATAGGGTGGGGCAAAGACTGCGGGGCTATGAAATGCAACTTCGTGTCAGTAAAGCTCTGACAAACAAGTTAAGTTAAAGACATCACAATACATAATATCGGACATAACATCAATGTTAACGCTATTCACCGTAAACTATATTCCGCTTATATAACCATGCAGACACCAAGGAATACGAATTCCTAGGATCAAGAAGCTTACCCCTTGACCTAAGATATCGGAAATAAGTTAATATTAATAAGCATATGCATGAAAAGACAAAGTAAAACTTATGAAAAGCCAGGATAACGGGATGAATCACCACCAGGTCGAATATAAATACATAATAAAAAACGATGTTAAACCCAGGGTCGGAGAGAAAGGGAGATCCCGGCCGTCTTTGTATCCCCGCAGCGCGGGATAGGAGTGTATACGCTCGGGGAAACACCTCCACTGGAGTCAAGCACCACGATGGGAAACGACAGACCTTAGGTTACATACAGAATCATAACTGTGAAATAGTAAGGGACAAATGTTAACTTAAAACTTTTAACCATTTCTTTGTGCGCCGGGTCGGAGAGAGCGTTGCCCCTCCCTCCAGGTTGTGCGAACAAAGACGCCTATGAGACATTTGTAACGTCTGTGTTTTGGGTTCATGAAGAAGGCCAGACAAGAGATAATATTGCACCCAGACAGAGAGACGACCTCGAGGCAATTTGTAACATCTGATTGTTTGCTCGTGGGTTTATGGAGGGAGTGTGACAACGGAATATACCGTGGGTGATGCACACAAGGACATACGGACGTACGGACACACACATGGACACACCTGCCTACGGACAGATCCTGACACAGCAAAAATCGAAAGAAGTCCCGCCTTGTGGGCGGGATCCAAGGGGATTTTTCGGCATAAAGGGAAGGATCCTGAGCATTGGAAACTAGTGCGACCAGTGGGTCCACTCAGAAGTGCGACCAGCGGGTCCACTCAGGAGTGCGACCAGAGGGTCGACTCAGGAGTGCGACCAGCGGGTCGGCTCAGGAGCGAGCTCGACCGGGAGGGTCGGCTCAGGAGCGAGCTCGACCGGGAGGGTCGGCTCAGGAGCGAGTGCGACCAGCGGGTCGGCTCGACTCATCTTCAGCTCGTCAACCTCTGCCGAGTCGGAGGTCTCTGCTGCCGCCGGAGTGGTGAGCGTCGCGGTTTGGCGACGACCCAGCGCTGCGCGCTGCGAGCGGGTTGTGGGCGCCACCTACCGACCGGGTTCCGAACTGCGACACAGTTCACCACGGTGACAGGGGAGCGACTGATACGTATGACGCGCACCGCCCCCTCACCACACGACCACCAGGCGTCTGTTTGACGTAAAGAATCGACTCCGAACACTGACTATTCAAGACAACTCTTACCACTCAAACACACTCGAACCCATAAGCCATCCGTGGCTGGGAAGGCATCACAACGAGACCGAGTGATGGCCATCCGTCGTTTATAAGAGTATTCGTAATTTTTATCTTTAAAATTTAGTGGGCTGTACTCTTAATCGCATAAATTCCCAACAGATCCATCAATACGAACTGATTCTTGGCACCTCTTTCCGCCGAGCCACGCTCACGTGGGGAGTGGTGGCCCACCGGGTCCTTATCAGGTGATCTGGTCCCCAATTAGTAAACTTGGTATAAGATAACGATCTTCGGAAAAGGAGCACCGTCGCAGGCCCTTACTCCGAGCCGTTCTGTTGTCAGATAACCTGCCGATGTATCTGTTGAGATTGGTGCCTTTAAGAATAATAACTGTTTTTGATTGTGTTTTTTTTATCGCCGTATAATCTTTCAAGTATCGTTCAGTCATAATCGCCGCACGTACTCGCATCCTCTACAGAATATTCAACTGTCCCGTGACCCAAGGTGCTAACAACGTGATAAGGGTTGCGTATGATCAATAAGGAGTGTGGTACTGCGTGAACAATATTGAGTATAATCATTCATTAACGTTAAGGTTTCCTTAGCATAGTATTTGCATATTTTAACGACTCTCTCTCTCACTAACAACCATCGCGTTATGCGGGATCCATGTGCCGTTGTCAAAGTGAAATCAGACAATCGTTGATGATACTGTATTGATGCCGTGTTGACGTTCCGGGATTGAGAGTTCGCATACTATATCATAGTTAAGGTTGAATTAGTAATAAATTGATCAATACAGAAGTGGTTGTGTGATTCTTTCCTGAAATCTATGCATAAGATCTGCTTCTGCGTTGAGATCTGAACTTGGTGACCTTAATAAACACACTAATACATACTCAGTAAATGTTAAAGCGATAACGGGGTGAACCGGGGACCTAAATATAACCACGAATACACACTCTGGGAATGTTAAAGCGAGAATGAGACGAACCTAGACAACGATGCCGAGTTAATCTGAGTTAATCTTGCATACTTACACCACACCTGCATAACCGCATACGATTAATTGCCTTATTCCGATCATAACCCACCCTCGTCACCGAGGCGGGGTCTGGTTATCATAACGACTTGCATTATCATAATTACACCCACTCGCATAATTAATACGATTACCTCTCGAATTGGCATAATTAAAATGTGCATAATTACATAAATTAACATATTTCCGGATAATTACACATTTGGCCAGATTTCATTTAATTATTATTATTTTCACTGAATATTCATAACCCACATATACAACATAATAATTTCACCCACGCACGCATACAACATAACAAATTTCGATACCCAACATATACAACAAAGGTTCGTGACGTTCGTACGATATTTGGCGACACAAAAAATTGCGATTTCCCAGCTCGAGGGAATTCGGAGCGAGAGAAACGAGGCCCCGTAACGCACATGAGAGCAATCCCGGCCAATTTCTACCGTTTGATGGGGTCTAAGTGTAAAAGATTTTGACTTTTTTTGGTGCACGAGCAAATCTGCTGGAAAAGCGTGTGGAAGGTTCGTGACGTTCGTACGATATTTGGCGACACAAAAAATTGCGATTTCCCAGCTTCAGGGAATTCGGAGCGAGAGAAACGAGGCCCCGTAACGCACATGAGAGCAATCCCGGCCAATTTCTACCGTTTGATGGGGTCTATGTGTGCTGGAAAAGCCTGTGGAAGTTATTTGGCGACACTAAAATGAGCGTTTTGCCAGCTCGAGGGAATTCGGAGCGAGAGATACGAGGCCCCGTAACGCACATGAGAGCAATCCCGGCCAATTTCTACCGTTTGATGGGGTCTATGTGTAAAAGATTTTGACTTTTTTTGGTGCACGAGCAAATCTGCTGGAAAAGCGTGTGGAAGGTTCGTGACGTTCGTACGATATTTGGCGACACAAAAAATTGCGATTTCCCAGCTTCAGGGAATTCGGAGCGAGAGAAACGAGGCCCCGTAACGCACATGAGAGCAATCCCGGCCAATTTCTACCGTTTGATGGGGTCTATGTGTAAAAGATTTTGACTTTTTTTGGTGCACGAGCAAATCTGCTGGAAAAGCCTGTGGAAGGTTCGTGACGTTCGTACGATATTTGGCGACACAAAAAATTGCGATTTCCCAGCTCGAGGGAATTCGGAGCGAGAGAAACGAGGCCCCGTAACGCACATGAGAGCAATCCCGGCCAATTTCTACCGTTTGATGGGGTCTATGTGTAAAAGATTTTGACTTTTTTTGGTGCACGAGCAAATCTGCTGGAAAAGCGTGTGGAAGGTTCGTGACGTTCGTACGATATTTGGCGACACAAAAAATTGCGATTTCCCAGCTTCAGGGAATTCGGAGCGAGAGAAACGAGGCCCCGTAACGCACATGAGAGCAATCCCGGCCAATTTCTACCGTTTGATGGGGTCTATGTGTAAAAGATTTTGACTTTTTTTGGTGCACGAGCAAATCTGCTGGAAAAAGCGTGTGGAAGGTGTTGTATCCTAACCCTTCTTCCAAATTGAGATTTTTATATATTATCTTTTTACTTGTTTTTTTAATGAGTGGAACACACCAAAGCGCACCAAACTGCAAAACACCAGGTGTTGTTAAGTAATGAACTGGAGGAGGGCTAGGATGGCAGAATTTGCAACCTTGCTTCAAGGGAAGATAAGGCCTGATGAACGGGCACATGTCACCCGTGCAGGCGGCAGAGACAGTGGGAGTGTCAGCCAGACATAGTTAAGGCAAAAAGCCCAACTATCCTGCATGGTTTTAAAGTAACGTCAAAATTCGTAATTCAACAACAGAGTAGGCTAAATTATCGATCCTCGCGCTCGCTCAAATTGGAGACCAGGCTGCGAGCTACATCAATGAACCATTGCCCATTTGCTAATCCAATACTGAATGTTAATATTACTGAAGTCAAAACGAATTCTATGACCTCAGCACATGGGCAAATAATAGGGCAGTGTCGACTCAAAGGCAATGGAAGAAAACAGAGGCGCCTTTGTCTAAATCACAACCACAGAAAGCCAGGAATCATCACTGATTGTGTGTTCAGGGATTCCGAGCTAGTTAGAACACGTGCACACAGAAAGGGAGGTAGAAGTACGCCTTGTCCTCCTGCAGCTGAGGAAACAAAGATAAACCCAAGAAGGCCAAGGAATAAGTGGGTCAGCTCAAGGCTGTGTGCACAGGGGAGTGAGCTGATTTAAAAGAGTGTTGTATATCTCTCAAGGCGGGCAAGACCCAGCTGAATAACAAGGCTGCGGGGGTCACCAGAAGTTCGCATTCGCCTAGTTAAGACAAAAAGCTCAATTATTCTGTATTGCTATTAAAGTAACGTTAAAGTCGGAATTTAACAACAGGGTAGGCTAAAGTTATTGATATTCACACCCACTCCAATTAAACCAGGCCACAAGTTACGCCTACTGAACCATCACCATCATTAAGTCAATATGAAATGTTATTTCCATACTTTAATACTTTCTATACAACTCGACCCGAAGCATATGACAATCAGAACCTTCCTAAGTCAAAATTGAATCGCACCCAGACAGGAGCGAATAGTCGATATAAGGTTGAAGAGGGAAGGAAATTAAGAGCACGGCGAACTGCAAACGTAAGCAAAAAGCCGGGAACGACACCAGGCCAGCAACAGCGAGTCGAGCTTCGACAGGCCATAAAGTAGGAATAATAACTCCCGGGGTCAGGGGACACAAGAAGAAGCAGGCAGACAAAAACCAGAACTGACTCCAAGGTTCAACCGCCCTCACCTACAAGGAGTGACGGAAATTAATGAGGCCTTGAGTTAACGGCCAGCTGGACGGCAACAACAACGACGAGCAGAGATAGGGTGGGGCAAAGACTGCGGGGCTATGAAATGCAACTTCGTGTCAGTAAAGCTCTGACAAACAAGTTAAGTTAAAGACATCACAATACATAATATCGGACATAACATCAATGTTAACGCTATTCACCGTAAACTATATTCCGCTTATATAACCATGCAGACACCAAGGAATACGAATTCCTAGGATCAAGAAGCTTACCCCTTGACCTAAGATATCGGAAATAAGTTAATATTAATAAGCATATGCATGAAAAGACAAAGTAAAACTTATGAAAAGCCAGGATAACGGGATGAATCACCACCAGGTCGAATATAAATACATAATAAAAAACGATGTTAAACCCAGGGTCGGAGAGAAAGGGAGATCCCGGCCGTCTTTGTATCCCCGCAGCGCGGGATAGGAGTGTATACGCTCGGGGAAACACCTCCACTGGAGTCAAGCACCACGATGGGAAACGACAGACCTTAGGTTACATACAGAATCATAACTGTGAAATAGTAAGGGACAAATGTTAACTTAAAACTTTTAACCATTTCTTTGTGCGCCGGGTCGGAGAGAGCGTTGCCCCTCCCTCCAGGTTGTGCGAACAAAGACGCCTATGAGACATTTGTAACGTCTGTGTTTTGGGTTCATGAAGAAGGCCAGACAAGAGATAATATTGCACCCAGACAGAGAGACGACCTCGAGGCAATTTGTAACATCTGATTGTTTGCTCGTGGGTTTATGGAGGGAGTGTGACAACGGAATATACCGTGGGTGATGCACACAAGGACATACGGACGTACGGACACACACATGGACACACCTGCCTACGGACAGATCCTGACACAGCAAAAATCGAAAGAAGTCCCGCCTTGTGGGCGGGATCCAAGGGGATTTTTCGGCATAAAGGGAAGGATCCTGAGCATTGGAAACTAGTGCGACCAGTGGGTCCACTCAGGAGTGCGACCAGCGGGTCCACTCAGGAGTGCGACCAGAGGGTCGACTCAGGAGTGCGACCAGCGGGTCGGCTCAGGAGCGAGCTCGACCGGGAGGGTCGGCTCAGGAGCGAGCTCGACCGGGAGGGTCGGCTCAGGAGCGAGTGCGACCAGCGGGTCGGCTCGACTCATCTTCAGCTCGTCAACCTCTGCCGAGTCGGAGGTCTCTGCTGCCGCCGGAGTGGTGAGCGTCGCGGTTTGGCGACGACCCAGCGCTGCGCGCTGCGAGCGGGTTGTGGGCGCCACCTACCGACCGGGTTCCGAACTGCGACACAGTTCACCACGGTGACAGGGGAGCGACTGATACGTATGACGCGCACCGCCCCCTCACCACACGACCACCAGGCGTCTGTTTGACGTAAAGAATCGACTCCGAACACTGACTATTCAAGACAACTCTTACCACTCAAACACACTCGAACCCATAAGCCATCCGTGGCTGGGAAGGCATCACAACGAGACCGAGTGATGGCCATCCGTCGTTTATAAGAGTATTCGTAATTTTTATCTTTAAAATTTAGTGGGCTGTACTCTTAATCGCATAAATTCCCAACAGATCCATCAATACGAACTGATTCTTGGCACCTCTTTCCGCCGAGCCACGCTCACGTGGGGAGTGGTGGCCCACCGGGTCCTTATCAGGTGATCTGGTCCCCAATTAGTAAACTTGGTATAAGATAACGATCTTCGGAAAAGGAGCACCGTCGCAGGCCCTTACTCCGAGCCGTTCTGTTGTCAGATAACCTGCCGATGTATCTGTTGAGATTGGTGCCTTTAAGAATAATAACTGTTTTTGATTGTGTTTTTTTTATCGCCGTATAATCTTTCAAGTATCGTTCAGTCATAATCGCCGCACGTACTCGCATCCTCTACAGAATATTCAACTGTCCCGTGACCCAAGGTGCTAACAACGTGATAAGGGTTGCGTATGATCAATAAGGAGTGTGGTACTGCGTGAACAATATTGAGTATAATCATTCATTAACGTTAAGGTTTCCTTAGCATAGTATTTGCATATTTTAACGACTCTCTCTCTCACTAACAACCATCGCGTTATGCGGGATCCATGTGCCGTTGTCAAAGTGAAATCAGACAATCGTTGATGATACTGTATTGATGCCGTGTTGACGTTCCGGGATTGAGAGTTCGCATACTATATCATAGTTAAGGTTGAATTAGTAATAAATTGATCAATACAGAAGTGGTTGTGTGATTCTTTCCTGAAATCTATGCATAAGATCTGCTTCTGCGTTGAGATCTGAACTTGGTGACCTTAATAAACACACTAATACATACTCAGTAAATGTTAAAGCGATAACGGGGTGAACCGGGGACCTAAATATAACCACGAATACACACTCTGGGAATGTTAAAGCGAGAATGAGACGAACCTAGACAACGATGCCGAGTTAATCTGAGTTAATCTTGCATACTTACACCACACCTGCATAACCGCATACGATTAATTGCCTTATTCCGATCATAACCCACCCTCGTCACCGAGGCGGGGTCTGGTTATCATAACGACTTGCATTATCATAATTACACCCACTCGCATAATTAATACGATTACCTCTCGAATTGGCATAATTAAAATGTGCATAATTACATAAATTAACATATTTCCGGATAATTACACATTTGGCCAGATTTCATTTAATTATTATTATTTTCACTGAATATTCATAACCCACATATACAACATAATAATTTCACCCACGCACGCATACAACATAACAAATTTCGATACCCAACATATACAACAAAGGTTCGTGACGTTCGTACGATATTTGGCGACACAAAAAATTGCGATTTCCCAGCTCGAGGGAATTCGGAGCGAGAGAAACGAGGCCCCGTAACGCACATGAGAGCAATCCCGGCCAATTTCTACCGTTTGATGGGGTCTAAGTGTAAAAGATTTTGACTTTTTTTGGTGCACGAGCAAATCTGCTGGAAAAGCGTGTGGAAGGTTCGTGACGTTCGTACGATATTTGGCGACACAAAAAATTGCGATTTCCCAGCTCAGGGAATTCGGAGCGAGAGAAACGAGGCCCCGTAACGCACATGAGAGCAATCCCGGCCAATTTCTACCGTTTGATGGGGTCTATGTGTGCTGGAAAAGCCTGTGGAAGTTATTTGGCGACACTAAAATGAGCGTTTTGCCAGCTCGAGGGAATTCGGAGCGAGAGATACGAGGCCCCGTAACGCACATGAGAGCAATCCCGGCCAATTTCTACCGTTTGATGGGGTCTATGTGTAAAAGATTTTGACTTTTTTTGGTGCACGAGCAAATCTGCTGGAAAAGCGTGTGGAAGGTTCGTGACGTTCGTACGATATTTGGCGACACAAAAAATTGCGATTTCCCAGCTTCAGGGAATTCGGAGCGAGAGAAACGAGGCCCCGTAACGCACATGAGAGCAATCCCGGCCAATTTCTACCGTTTGATGGGGTCTATGTGTAAAAGATTTTGACTTTTTTTGGTGCACGAGCAAATCTGCTGGAAAAGCCTGTGGAAGGTTCGTGACGTTCGTACGATATTTGGCGACACAAAAAATTGCGATTTCCCAGCTCGAGGGAATTCGGAGCGAGAGAAACGAGGCCCCGTAACGCACATGAGAGCAATCCCGGCCAATTTCTACCGTTTGATGGGGTCTATGTGTAAAAGATTTTGACTTTTTTTGGTGCACGAGCAAATCTGCTGGAAAAGCGTGTGGAAGGTTCGTGACGTTCGTACGATATTTGGCGACACAAAAAATTGCGATTTCCCAGCTTCAGGGAATTCGGAGCGAGAGAAACGAGGCCCCGTAACGCACATGAGAGCAATCCCGGCCAATTTCTACCGTTTGATGGGGTCTATGTGTAAAAGATTTTGACTTTTTTTGGTGCACGAGCAAATCTGCTGGAAAAAGCGTGTGGAAGGTGTTGTATCCTAACCCTTCTTCCAAATTGAGATTTTTATATATTATCTTTTTACTTGTTTTTTTAATGAGTGGAACACACCAAAGCGCACCAAACTGCAAAACACCAGGTGTTGTTAAGTAATGAACTGGAGGAGGGCTAGGATGGCAGAATTTGCAACCTTGCTTCAAGGGAAGATAAGGCCTGATGAACGGGCACATGTCACCCGTGCAGGCGGCAGAGACAGTGGGAGTGTCAGCCAGACATAGTTAAGGCAAAAAGCCCAACTATCCTGCATGGTTTTAAAGTAACGTCAAAATTCGTAATTCAACAACAGAGTAGGCTAAATTATCGATCCTCGCGCTCGCTCAAATTGGAGACCAGGCTGCGAGCTACATCAATGAACCATTGCCCATTTGCTAATCCAATACTGAATGTTAATATTACTGAAGTCAAAACGAATTCTATGACCTCAGCACATGGGCAAATAATAGGGCAGTGTCGACTCAAAGGCAATGGAAGAAAACAGAGGCGCCTTTGTCTAAATCACAACCACAGAAAGCCAGGAATCATCACTGATTGTGTGTTCAGGGATTCCGAGCTAGTTAGAACACGTGCACACAGAAAGGGAGGTAGAAGTACGCCTTGTCCTCCTGCAGCTGAGGAAACAAAGATAAACCCAAGAAGGCCAAGGAATAAGTGGGTCAGCTCAAGGCTGTGTGCACAGGGGAGTGAGCTGATTTAAAAGAGTGTTGTATATCTCTCAAGGCGGGCAAGACCCAGCTGAATAACAAGGCTGCGGGGGTCACCAGAAGTTCGCATTCGCCTAGTTAAGACAAAAAGCTCAATTATTCTGTATTGCTATTAAAGTAACGTTAAAGTCGGAATTTAACAACAGGGTAGGCTAAAGTTATTGATATTCACACCCACTCCAATTAAACCAGGCCACAAGTTACGCCTACTGAACCATCACCATCATTAAGTCAATATGAAATGTTATTTCCATACTTTAATACTTTCTATACAACTCGACCCGAAGCATATGACAATCAGAACCTTCCTAAGTCAAAATTGAATCGCACCCAGACAGGAGCGAATAGTCGATATAAGGTTGAAGAGGGAAGGAAATTAAGAGCACGGCGAACTGCAAACGTAAGCAAAAAGCCGGGAACGACACCAGGCCAGCAACAGCGAGTCGAGCTTCGACAGGCCATAAAGTAGGAATAATAACTCCCGGGGTCAGGGGACACAAGAAGAAGCAGGCAGACAAAAACCAGAACTGACTCCAAGGTTCAACCGCCCTCACCTACAAGGAGTGACGGAAATTAATGAGGCCTTGAGTTAACGGCCAGCTGGACGGCAACAACAACGACGAGCAGAGATAGGGTGGGGCAAAGACTGCGGGGCTATGAAATGCAACTTCGTGTCAGTAAAGCTCTGACAAACAAGTTAAGTTAAAGACATCACAATACATAATATCGGACATAACATCAATGTTAACGCTATTCACCGTAAACTATATTCCGCTTATATAACCATGCAGACACCAAGGAATACGAATTCCTAGGATCAAGAAGCTTACCCCTTGACCTAAGATATCGGAAATAAGTTAATAATAATAAGCATATGCATGAAAAGACAAAGTAAAACTTATGAAAAGCCAGGATAACGGGATGAATCACCACCAGGTCGAATATAAATACATAATAAAAAACGATGTTAAACCCAGGGTCGGAGAGAAAGGGAGATCCCGGCCGTCTTTGTATCCCCGCAGCGCGGGATAGGAGTGTATACGCTCGGGGAAACACCTCCACTGGAGTCAAGCACCACGATGGGAAACGACAGACCTTAGGTTACATACAGAATCATAACTGTGAAATAGTAAGGGACAAATGTTAACTTAAAACTTTTAACCATTTCTTTGTGCGCCGGGTCGGAGAGAGCGTTGCCCCTCCCTCCAGGTTGTGCGAACAAAGACGCCTATGAGACATTTGTAACGTCTGTGTTTTGGGTTCATGAAGAAGGCCAGACAAGAGATAATATTGCACCCAGACAGAGAGACGACCTCGAGGCAATTTGTAACATCTGATTGTTTGCTCGTGGGTTTATGGAGGGAGTGTGACAACGGAATATACCGTGGGTGATGCACACAAGGACATACGGACGTACGGACACACACATGGACACACCTGCCTACGGACAGATCCTGACACAGCAAAAATCGAAAGAAGTCCCGCCTTGTGGGCGGGATCCAAGGGGATTTTTCGGCATAAAGGGAAGGATCCTGAGCATTGGAAACTAGTGCGACCAGTGGGTCCACTCAGGAGTGCGACCAGCGGGTCCACTCAGGAGTGCGACCAGAGGGTCGACTCAGGAGTGCGACCAGCGGGTCGGCTCAGGAGCGAGCTCGACCGGGAGGGTCGGCTCAGGAGCGAGCTCGACCGGGAGGGTCGGCTCAGGAGCGAGTGCGACCAGCGGGTCGGCTCGACTCATCTTCAGCTCGTCAACCTCTGCCGAGTCGGAGGTCTCTGCTGCCGCCGGAGTGGTGAGCGTCGCGGTTTGGCGACGACCCAGCGCTGCGCGCTGCGAGCGGGTTGTGGGCGCCACCTACCGACCGGGTTCCGAACTGCGACACAGTTCACCACGGTGACAGGGGAGCGACTGATACGTATGACGCGCACCGCCCCCTCACCACACGACCACCAGGCGTCTGTTTGACGTAAAGAATCGACTCCGAACACTGACTATTCAAGACAACTCTTACCACTCAAACACACTCGAACCCATAAGCCATCCGTGGCTGGGAAGGCATCACAACGAGACCGAGTGATGGCCATCCGTCGTTTATAAGAGTATTCGTAATTTTTATCTTTAAAATTTAGTGGGCTGTACTCTTAATCGCATAAATTCCCAACAGATCCATCAATACGAACTGATTCTTGGCACCTCCTTCCGCCGAGCCACGCTCACGTGGGGAGTGGTGGCCCACCGGGTCCTTATCAGGTGATCTGGTCCCCAATTAGTAAACTTGGTATAAGATAACGATCTTCGGAAAAGGAGCACCGTCGCAGGCCCTTACTCCGAGCCGTTCTGTTGTCAGATAACCTGCCGATGTATCTGTTGAGATTGGTGCCTTTAAGAATAATAACTGTTTTTGATTGTGTTTTTTTTATCGCCGTATAATCTTTCAAGTATCGTTCAGTCATAATCGCCGCACGTACTCGCATCCTCTACAGAATATTCAACTGTCCCGTGACCCAAGGTGCTAACAACGTGATAAGGGTTGCGTATGATCAATAAGGAGTGCGGTACTGCGTGAACAATATTGAGTATAATCATTCATTAACGTTAAGGTTTCCTTAGCATAGTATTTGCATATTTTAACGACTCTCTCTCTCACTAACAACCATCGCGTTATGCGGGATCCATGTGCCGTTGTCAAAGTGAAATCAGACAATCGTTGATGATACTGTATTGATGCCGTGTTGACGTTCCGGGATTGAGAGTTCGCATACTATATCATAGTTAAGGTTGAATTAGTAATAAATTGATCAATACAGAAGTGGTTGTGTGATTCTTTCCTGAAATCTATGCATAAGATCTGCTTCTGCGTTGAGATCTGAACTTGGTGACCTTAATAAACACACTAATACATACTCAGTAAATGTTAAAGCGATAACGGGGTGAACCGGGGACCTAAATATAACCACGAATACACACTCTGGGAATGTTAAAGCGAGAATGAGACGAACCTAGACAACGATGCCGAGTTAATCTGAGTTAATCTTGCATACTTACACCACACCTGCATAACCGCATACGATTAATTGCCTTATTCCGATCATAACCCACCCTCGTCACCGAGGCGGGGTCTGGTTATCATAACGACTTGCATTATCATAATTACACCCACTCGCATAATTAATACGATTACCTCTCGAATTGGCATAATTAAAATGTGCATAATTACATAAATTAACATATTTCCGGATAATTACACATTTGGCCAGATTTCATTTAATTATTATTATTTTCACTGAATATTCATAACCCACATATACAACATAATAATTTCACCCACGCACGCATACAACATTACAAATTTCGATACCCAACATATACAACAAAGGTTCGTGACGTTCGTACGATATTTGGCGACACAAAAAATTGCGATTTCCCAGCTCCAGGGAATTCGGAGCGAGAGAAACGAGGCCCCGTAACGCACATGAGAGCAATCCCGGCCAATTTCTACCGTTTGATGGGGTCTATGTGTAAAAGATTTTGACTTTTTTTGGTGCACGAGCAAATCTGCTGGAAAAGCCTGTGGAAGGTTCGTGACGTTCGTACGATATTTGGCGACACAAAAAATTGCGATTTCCCAGCTCCAGGGAATTCGGAGCGAGAGAAACGAGGCCCCGTAACGCACATGAGAGCAATCCCGGCCAATTTCTACCGTTTGATGGGGTCTATGTGTAAAAGATTTTGACTTTTTTTGGTGCACGAGCAAATCTGCTGGAAAAGCGTGTGGAAGGTTCGTGACGTTCGTACGATATTTGGCGACACAAAAAATTGCGATTTCCCAGCTTCAGGGAATTCGGAGCGAGAGAAACGAGGCCCCGTAACGCACATGAGAGCAATCCCGGCCAATTTCTACCGTTTGATGGGGTCTATGTGTAAAAGATTTTGGCTTTTTTTGGTGCACGAGCAAATCTGCTGGAAAAGCGTGTGGAAGGTTCGTGACGTTCATACGATATTTGGCGACACAAAAAATTGCGATTTCCCAGCTTCAGGAATTCGGAGCGAGAGAAACGAGGCCCCGTAACGCACATGAGAGCAATCCCGGCCAATTTCTCCCGTTTAATGGGGTCTATGTGTAAAAATTTTGACTTTTTTTGGTGCACGAGCAAATCTGCTGGAAAAGCGTGTGGAAGTTTCGTGACGTTAGGACGATATTTGGCGACACTAAAATGAGCGTTTTGCCAGCTCCAGGGAATTCGGAGCGAGAGAAACGAGGCCCCGTAACGCACATGAGAGCAATCCCGGCCAATTTCTACCGTTTGATGGGGTCTATGTGTAAAAGATTTTGACTTTTTTTGGTGCACGAGCAAATCTGCTGGAAAAGCGTGTGGAAGGTTCGTGACGTTCGTACGATATTTGGCGACACAAAAAATTGCGATTTCCCAGCTTCAGGGAATTCGGAGCGAGAGAAACGAGGCCCCGTAACGCACATGAGAGCAATCCCGGCCAATTTCTACCGTTTGATGGGGTCTATGTGTGCTGGAAAAGCCTGTGGAAGTTATTTGGCGACACTAAAATGAGCGTTTTGCCAGCTCGAGGGAATTCGGAGCGAGAGATACGAGGCCCCGTAACGCACATGAGAGCAATCCCGGCCAATTTCTACCGTTTGATGGGGTCTATGTGTAAAAGATTTTGACTTTTTTTGGTGCACGAGCAAATCTGCTGGAAAAGCGTGTGGAAGGTTCGTGACGTTCGTACGATATTTGGCGACGCAAAAAATTGCGATTTCCCAGCTTCAGAGAATTCGGAGCGAGAGAAACGAGGCCCCGTAACGCACATGAGAGCAATCCCGGCCAATTTCTACCGTTTGATGGGGTCTATGTGTAAAAGATTTTGACTTTTTTTGGTGCACGAGCAAATCTGCTGGAAAAGCCTGTGGAAGGTTCGTGACGTTCGTACGATATTTGGCGACTCAAAAAATTGCGATTTCCCAGCTCGAGGGAATTCGGAGCGAGAGAAACGAGGCCCCGTAACGCACATGAGAGCAATCCCGGCCAATTTCTACCGTTTGATGGGGTCTATGTGTAAAAGATTTTGACTTTTTTTGGTGCACGAGCAAATCTGCTGGAAAAGCGTGTGGAAGGTTCGTGACGTTCGTACGATATTTGGCGACACAAAAAATTGCGATTTCCCAGCTTCAGGGAATTCGGAGCGAGAGAAACGAGGCCCCGTAACGCACATGAGAGCAATCCCGGCCAATTTCTACCGTTTGATGGGGTCTATGTGTAAAAGATTTTGACTTTTTTTGGTGCACGAGCAAATCTGCTGGAAAAGCGTGTGGAAGGTTCGTGACGTTCATACGATATTTGGCGACACTAAAATGAGCGTTTTGCCAGCTCCAGGGAATTCGGAGCGAGAGAAACGAGGCCCCGTAACGCACATGAGAGCAATCCCGGCCAATTTCTACCGTTTGATGGGGTCTATGTGTGCTGGAAAAGCCTGTGAAAGTTATTTGGCGACACTAAAATGAGCGTTTTGCCAGCTCGAGGGAATTCGGAGCAAGAGAAACGAGGCCCCGTAACGCACATGAGAGCAATCCCGGCCAATTTCTACCGTTTGATGGGGTCTATGTGTAAAAGATTTTGACTTTTTTTGGTGCACGAGCAAATCTGCTGGAAAAGCGTGTGGAAGGTTCGTGACGTTCGTACGATATTTGGCGACACAAAAAATTGCGATTTCCCAGCTCCAGGGAATTCGGAGCGAGAGAAACGAGGCCCCG
>NW_026890794.1:17500-20000 GCF_015708825.2 Lethenteron reissneri | reverse complement strand
ACTTGGGGTTGTGATTGTTGCCAGTTGCGTTTTGGGTCAGCTACTGGTCTTTCCCAACACAAAAGACATGCACACCCAGCAGCGCGAAATAAGGAAAGAATCTCAGCTTTGACGAAAAATACCTCGCTGAGGGGTGCACATCTAAGCTGCTGGTCTTTGGAGGAAGAGACCCAGCTGGCCCAGTTAGAGGTGCAGTTCCAGGGAAAAAAGAACATCAATATGCTTATTGCAACAAAGCTGGGTACGAAGACTAATAAGCAAATATCGGATAAGAGACGATGCCTGGCCAAAAAGAAAGTTGCCCTCAAGCAACAAACTTTGAACACTGTTTCTGGGTACCTCGAGACTGTCTCACCCCCGCCAGATATTACGTCGGGTGCGAGGGCCAAACTCGTTCTAGCAACTGAGTTGCTTATGCTTAAGCCAAGCAAAAAACGTGAAGGCCCTGCCATAGAGGTGATGAAGACATGGCTACAGGGGGAGGGTCAACAGGATGCCCAAGTTGACAATGCAACAAAGTCAATGCTTCGGATAATGCGCGTGGTTAGGACCAGAGGTGGCCGTTCAAAAACCGCAGAGGATGTTATCAAGCCCAGGACGATGCCTGCGAGGACTTGGATGAAGAGGAGAGCAGAAAAGAGAGGCAACTTCATGAAACACCAGAAACTGTTCTTCAGAAACCGCTCTAGGTTGGCCTCTCTAGTCCTTGATGGCAAAGACCGACAGGAGTGCCAGATTCCTATCAAGGAGGTGCATGACTTCTACCGTAACAAATGGGAGGAAGTAATACCCTTCAATGGCCTCGGCCAATTTACGTCTCTTACGGTGGCTAACAATGACCACTTTGAAGCCCTGATTACGGTGGAAGAGGTTGTGGCGGGCATCCGTGCAATTAAACCATCATCTGCGCCAGGACCAGATGGCGTGACAAAGGCAGCAATCATCGTTGCTGATCCAGAGGGAAAGACACTGGCAGCCCTGTTCAATGCTTGGTTGGTTACTGGCATCATCCCCAAAGACCTGAAAAAGAATAAGTCTGTTCTGATACCCAAGGTTACGAGTGAGGATCTATTAAAAGATCTGGGAAATTGGAGACCGATAACGATTAGTTCCATAGTCCTCAGACTGTTTTCCAGGATCCTCACTGCACGCCTAGAACGTGCTTGCGCTCTGAATCCGCGGCAACGTGGGTTTATTGCTGCACCAGGCTGCTCTGAAAACCTAAAGGTACTTCAAGACATTATGAATCAGGCAAAGAAAGCTCGCAAGTCGTTGGCGGTGGTATTCATCGATGTGGCAAAAGCCTTCGACTCGGTGTCCCATGCCCACATCATGTGGGTATTAAGGCAAAAACGTGTGGACGAGCATATGGTCAACATCATTCAAAACGCCTATGACCATTGCACGACCTCGTTTAAGAATAAGGACGCCACGAGCCCTGAAATTAACATCCGAGTTGGTGTGAAACAGGGTGATCCGATGTCTCCCTTGTTGTTCAGCCTTGCCATGGACCCTCTCTTATGCGCCTTGGAGAAGCATGGTGTCGGATACACTGTTGAAGCCGAGTGCGTGACTTCGCTGGCGTTTGCAGATGACTTGGTGTTGATGAGTGAATCGTGGGAGGGCATGAACACCAACATCGCCATCCTAGAATCATTCTGCAAACTATCAGGGCTTAAGGTACAAGCCAACAAATGCCAGGGCTTCATGCTGAACCCAACGAAAGATTCGTACACGGTGAATAACTGCGACCCGTGGGCCATAGCTGAGGTAAAAGTCCAAATGGTTGGGCCGGAGGATTCCGCGAAATACCTTGGTATGAGAATTAGCCCGTGGACTGGCATTGTACAGCCAGACTTGAATGTGCAACTAAAGAAATGGATATCGAACATTGACGAGGCACCCTTGAAACCGACTCAAAAGGTGGAAATTCTCAATGCATACGCCCTACCTCGATTACTGTACCCAGGCGATCATGCTGATTGCAGACCGACCACATTGCGAATTTTGGACCAAGCAATTAGGAACGCGGTTAAGGGTTGGCTTCATCTGCCACCTTCCACCTGCAACGGACTGCTCTACGCCAGAGCTTGTGATGGAGGCCTAGCAATCATGAAGTTGGAAAGCATGATTCCATCCGCGCAGCTGAGAAGGCTGCAGCGCATTGCCAACTCTTCTGATGCTATGATACGAAATATAGTGTCTTCGCAGGGTGTGGATGAGAAGTTCAGAAACCTATGGGTCCGAGCTGGAGGTGATTGTCAAGTGATTCCTTCGGTGTTTTCTACAGACCTCGCCTCGAAAGAGCCGGTATACTCTAAACCATGTAACTGGCGGCAGCTCGAATTCAAGAGATGGTGTGAGAAACCAGTGCAAGGTGTGGGTGTTGAAAATTTTGCGCACGACAAGGTTAGTAATACGTGGCTGGGGACACGAGGTGGCCTCAAACAACGTCACTATATCGCCGCGCTGCAAGTAAGATCAAACCTCTATCCGACTC
>NW_026890794.1:0-12500 GCF_015708825.2 Lethenteron reissneri | reverse complement strand
GACACTATAATGAGCGATTTCCCAGCTCCAGGGAATTCGGAGCGAGAGAAACGAGGCCCCGTAACTCACATGAGAGCAATCCCGGCCAATTTCTACCGTTTGATGGGGTCTAGTGTGTAAAAATTTTGAAGTTTTTTGGTGCACGAGCAAATCTGCTGGAAAAGCGTGTGGAAGGTTCGTGACGTTCCTACGATATTTGGCGACACTAAAATGAGCGATTTCCCAGCTCCAGGGAATTCGGAGCGAGAGAAACGAGGCCCCGTAACGCACATGAGAGCAATCCCGGCCAATTTCTACCGTTTGATGGGGTCTATGTGTGCTGGAAAAGCGTGTGGAAGTTTCGTGACGTTCGGACGATATTTGGCGACACTATAATGAGCGTTTTGCCAGCTCCAGGGAATTCGGAGCGAGAGAAACGAGGCCCCGTAACGCACATGAGAGCAATCCCGGCCAATTTCTACCGTTTGATGGGGTCTATGTGTAAAAATTTTGACTTTTTTGGTGCACGAGCAAATCTGCTGGAAAGGCGTGTGGAAGTTTCGTGACGTTCGGACGATATTTGGCGACACTATAATGAGCGTTTTGCCAGCTCCAGGGAATTCGGAGCGAGAGAAACGAGGCCCCGTAACGCACATGAGAGCAATCCCGGCCAATTTCTACCGTTTGATGGGGTCTGTGTGTAAAAATTTTGACTTTTTTTGGTGCACGAGCAAATCTGCTGGAAAGGCGTGTGGAAGTTTCGTGACGTTCGGACGATATTTGGCGACACTATAATGAGCGTTTTGCCAGCTCCAGGGAATTCGGAGCGAGAGAAACGAGGCCCCGTAACGCACATGAGAGCAATCCCGGCCAATTTCTACCGTTTGATGGGGTCTATGTGTAAAAATTTTGACTTTTTTTGGTGCACGAGCAAATCTGCTGGAAAGGCGTGTGGAAGTTTCGTGACGTTCGGACGATATTTGGCGACACTATAATGAGCGTTTTGCCAGCTCCAGGGAATTCGGAGCGAGAGAAACGAGGCCCCGTAACGCACATGAGAGCAATCCCGGCCAATTTCTACCGTTTTATGGGGTCTATGTGTGCTGGAAAAGCGTGTGGAAGTTTCGTGACGTTCGGACGATATTTGGCGACACTATAATGAGCGTTTTGCCAGCTCCAGGGAATTCGGAGCGAGAGAAACGAGGCCCCGTAACGCACATGAGAGCAATCCCGGCCAATTTCTACCGTTTGATGGGGTCTATGTGTAAAAATTTTGACGTTTTTTGGTGCACGAGCAAATCTGCTGGAAAAGCGTGTGGAAGGTTCGTGACGTTCGTACGATATTTGGCGACACAAAAAATTGCGATTTCCCAGCTTCAGGGAATTCGGAGCGAGAGAAACGAGGCCCCGTAACTCACATGAGAGCAATCCCGGCCAATTTCTACCGTTTGATGGGGTCTGTGTGTAAAAATTTTGACTTTTTTTGGTGCACGAGCAAATCTGCTGGAAAGGCGTGTGGAAGTTTCGTGACGTTCGGACGATATTTGGCGACACTATAATGAGCGTTTTGCCAGCTCCAGGGAATTCGGAGCGAGAGAAACGAGGCCCCGTAACGCACATGAGAGCAATCCCGGCCAATTTCTACCGTTTTGATGGGGTCTATGTGTGCTGGAAAAGCGTGTGGAAGTTTCGTGACGTTCGGACGATATTTGGCGACACTATAATGAGCGTTTTGCCAGCTCAGGGAATTCGGAGCGAGAGAAACGAGGCCCCGTAACGCACATGAGAGCAATCCCGGCCAATTTCTACCGTTTGATGGGGTCTATGTGTAAAAATTTTGACGTTTTTTGGTGCACGAGCAAATCTGCTGGAAAAGCGTGTGGAAGGTTCGTGACGTTCGTACGATATTTGGCGACACTAAAATTAGCGATTTCCCAGCTTCAGGGAATTCGGAGCGAGAGAAACGAGGCCCCGTAACGCACATGAGAGCAATCCCGGCCAATTTCTACCGTTTGATGGGGTCTAGTGTGTAAAAATTTTGACTTTTTTGGTGCACGAGCAAATCTGCTGGAAAGGCGTGTGGAAGGTTCGTGACGTTCGTACGATATTTGGCGACACAAAAATGGCGATTTCCCAGCTTCAGGGAATTCGGAGCGAGAGAAACGAGGCCCCGTAACGCACATGAGAGCAATCCCGGCCAATTTCTACCGTTTGATGGGGTCTGTGTGTAAAAATTTTGACTTTTTTGGTGCACGAGCAAATCTGCTGGAAAAGCGTGTGGAAGTTTCGTGACGTTCTACGATATTTGGCGACACTAAAAATGAGCGATTTCCCAGCTTCAGGGAATTCGGAGCGAGAGAAACGAGGCCCCGTAACTCACATGAGAGCAATCCCGGCCAATTTCTACCGTTTGATGGGGTCTATGTGTAAAAATTTTGACTTTTTTTGGTGCACGAGCAAATCTGCTGGAAAAGCGTGTGGAAGGTTCGTGACGTTCCTACGATATTTGGCGACACTAAAATGAGCGATTTTCCCAGCTCCAGGGAATTCGGAGCGAGAGAAACGAGGCCCCGTAACGCACATGAGAGCAATCCCGGCCAATTTCTACCGTTTGATGGGGTCTATGTGTGCTGGAAAAGCGTGTGGAAGTTTCGTGACGTTCGGACGATATTTGGCGACACTATAATGAGCGATTTCCAGCTTCAGGGAATTCGGAGCGAGAGAAACGAGGCCCCGTAACGCACATGAGAGCAATCCCGGCCAATTTCTACCGTTTGATGGGGTCTATGTGTGCTGGAAAAGCGTGTGGAAGTTTCGTGACGTTCGGACGATATTTGGCGACACTATAATGAGCGTTTTGCCAGCTCCAGGGAATTCGGAGCGAGAGAAACGAGGCCCCGTAACGCACATGAGAGCAATCCCGGCCAATTTCTACCGTTTGATGGGGTCTATGTGTAAAAATTTTGACTTTTTTTGGTGCACGAGCAAATCTGCTGGAAAGGCGTGTGGAAGTTTCGTGACGTTCGGACGATATTTGGCGACACTATAATGAGCGATTTCCCAGCTTCAGGGAATTCGGAGCGAGAGAAACGAGGCCCCGTAACTCACATGAGAGCAATCCCGGCCAATTTCTACCGTTTGATGGGGTCTGTGTGTAAAAATTTTGACTTTTTTTGGTGCACGAGCAAATCTGCTGGAAAGGCGTGTGGAAGTTTCGTGACGTTCGGACGATATTTGGCGACACTATAATGAGCGTTTTGCCAGCTCCAGGGAATTCGGAGCGAGAGAAACGAGGCCCCGTAACGCACATGAGAGCAATCCCGGCCAATTTCTACCGTTTGATGGGGTCTATGTGTAAAAATTTTGACTTTTTTTGGTGCACGTGCAAATCTGCTGGAAAGCGTGTGGAAGTTTCGTGACGTTCGGACGATATTGGCGACACTAAAATGAGCGTTTTGCCAGCTCCAGGGAATTCGGAGCGAAGAAACGAGGCCCCGTAACGCACATGAGAGCAATCCCGGCCAATTTCTACCGTTGATGGGGTCTGTGTGTAAAATTTTGACTTTTTTTTGGTGCACGAGCAAATCTGCTGGAAAAGCGTGTGGAAGTTTCGTGACGTTCGGACGATATTTGGCGACACTATAATGAGCGTTTTGCCAGCTTCAGGGAATTCGGAGCGAGAGAAACGAGGCCCCGTAACGCACATGAGAGCAATCCCGGCCAATTTCTACCGTTTGATGGGGTCTATGTGTAAAAATTTTGACTTTTTTTGGTGCACGAGCAAATCTGCTGGAAAGGCGTGTGGAAGTTTCGTGACGTTCGGACGATATTTGGCGACACTATAATGAGCGTTTTGCCAGCTCCAGGGAATTCGGAGCGAGAGAAACGAGGCCCCGTAACGCACATGAGAGCAATCCCGGCCAATTTCTACCGTTTGATGGGGTCTGTGTGTAAAAATTTTGACTTTTTTTGGTGCACGAGCAAATCTGCTGGAAAGGCGTGTGGAAGGTTCGTGACGTTCGTACGATATTTGGCGACACTAAAATGAGCGATTTCCCAGCTTCAGGGAATTCGGAGCGAGAGAAACGAGGCCCCGTAACGCACATGAGAGCAATCCCGGCCAATTTCTACCGTTTGATGGGGTCTATGTGTAAAAATTTTGACTTTTTTTGGTGCACGAGCAAATCTGCTGGAAAGGCGTGTGGAAGTTTCGTGACGTTCGGACGATATTTGGCGACACTAAAATGAGCGATTTCCCAGCTCAGGGAATTCGGAGCGAGAGAAACGAGGCCCCGTAACGCACATGAGAGCAATCCCGGCCAATTTCTACCGTTTGATGGGGTCTGTGTGTAAAAATTTTGACTTTTTTTGGTGCACGAGCAAATCTGCTGGAAAGGCGTGTGGAAGTTTCGTGACGTTCGGACGATATTTGGCGACACTATAAATGAGCGATTTTGCCAGCTCAGGGAATTCGGAGCGAGAGAAACGAGGCCCCGTAACGCACATGAGAGCAATCCCGGCCAATTTCTACCGTTTGATGGGGTCTATGTGTAAAAATTTTGACTTTTTTTGGTGCACGAGCAAATCTGCTGGAAAGGCGTGTGGAAGTTTCGTGACGTTCGGACGATATTTGGCGACACTAAAATGAGCGTTTTGCCAGCTCCAGGGAATTCGGAGCGAGAGAAACGAGGCCCCGTAACGCACATGAGAGCAATCCCGGCCAATTTCTACCGTTTGATGGGGTCTATGTGTGCTGGAAAAGCGTGTGGAAGTTTCGTGACGTTCGGACGATATTTGGCGACACTATAATGAGCGTTTTGCCAGCTCCAGGGAATTCGGAGCGAGAGAAACGAGGCCCCGTAACGCACATGAGAGCAATCCCGGCCAATTTCTACCGTTTGATGGGGTCTATGTGTGCTGGAAAAGCGTGTGGAAGTTTCGTGACGTTCGGACGATATTTGGCGACACTATAATGAGCGTTTTGCCAGCTCCAGGGAATTCGGAGCGAGAGAAACGAGGCCCCGTAACGCACATGAGAGCAATCCCGGCCAATTTCTACCGTTGATGGGGTCTATGTGTAAAAATTTTGACGTTTTTTGGTGCACGAGCAAATCTGCTGGAAAAGCGTGTGGAAGGTTCGTGACGTTCGTACGATATTTGGCGACACAAAAATTGCGATTTTCCCAGCTCCAGGGAATTCGGAGCGAGAGAAACGAGGCCCCGTAACGCACATGAGAGCAATCCCGGCCAATTTCTACCGTTTGATGGGGTCTATGTGTGCTGGAAAAGCGTGTGGAAGTTTCGTGACGTTCGGACGATATTTGGCGACACTATAATGAGCGTTTTGCCAGCTCCAGGGAATTCGGAGCGAGAGAAACGAGGCCCCGTAACGCACATGAGAGCAATCCCGGCCAATTTCTACCGTTTGATGGGGTCTATGTGTGCTGGAAAAGCGTGTGGAAGTTTCGTGACGTTCGGACGATATTTGGCGACACTATAATGAGCGTTTTGCCAGCTCCAGGGAATTCGGAGCGAGAGAAACGAGGCCCCGTAACGCACATGAGAGCAATCCCGGCCAATTTCTACCGTTTGATGGGGTCTATGTGTAAAAATTTTGACTTTTTTTGGTGCACGAGCAAATCTGCTGGAAAGCGTGTGGAAGTTTCGTGACGTTCGGACGATATTTGGCGACACTAAAAATGAGCGATTTGCCCAGCTTCAGGGAATTCGGAGCGAGAGAAACGAGGCCCCGTAACGCACATGAGAGCAATCCCGGCCAATTTCTACCGTTTGATGGGGTCTATGTGTAAAAATTTTGACTTTTTTTGGTGCACGAGCAAATCTGCTGGAAAGCGTGTGGAAGTTCGTGACGTTCGGACGATATTTGGCGACACTAAAAATTGCGATTTCCCAGCTTCAGGGAATTCGGAGCGAGAGAAACGAGGCCCCGTAACGCACATGAGAGCAATCCCGGCCAATTTCTACCGTTTGATGGGGTCTATGTGTAAAAATTTTGACTTTTTTTGGTGCACGAGCAAATCTGCTGGAAAGGCGTGTGGAAGTTTCGTGACGTTCGGACGATATTTGGCGACACTAAAATGAGCGATTTGCCCAGCTCCAGGGAATTCGGAGCGAGAGAAACGAGGCCCCGTAACGCACATGAGAGCAATCCCGGCCAATTTCTACCGTTTGATGGGGTCTATGTGTAAAAATTTTGAAGTTTTTTGGTGCACGAGCAAATCTGCTGGAAAAGCGTGTGGAAGTTTCGTGACGTTCGGACGATATTTGGCGACACTATAATGAGCGATTTCCCAGCTTCAGGGAATTCGGAGCGAGAGAAACGAGGCCCCGTAACGCACATGAGAGCAATCCCGGCCAATTTCTACCGTTTGATGGGGTCTATGTGTGCTGGAAAAGCGTGTGGAAGTTTCGTGACGTTCGGACGATATTTGGCGACACTATAATGAGCGTTTTGCCAGCTCCAGGGAATTCGGAGCGAGAGAAACGAGGCCCCGTAACGCACATGAGAGCAATCCCGGCCAATTTCTACCGTTTGATGGGGTCTATGTGTAAAAATTTTGACGTTTTTTTGGTGCACGAGCAAATCTGCTGGAAAAGCGTGTGGAAGGTTCGTGACGTTCGTACGATATTTGGCGACACTAAAAATTGCGATTTCCCAGCTTCAGGGAATTCGGAGCGAGAGAAACGAGGCCCCGTAACTCACATGAGAGCAATCCCGGCCAATTTCTACCGTTTGATGGGGTCTGTGTAAAAATTTTGACTTTTTTTGGTGCACGAGCAAATCTGCTGGAAAGGCGTGTGGAAGTTCGTGACGTTCGTACGATATTTGGCGACACAAAAAATTGCGATTTCCCAGCTTCAGGGAATTCGGAGCGAGAGAAACGAGCCCCGTAACTCACATGAGAGCAATCCCGGCCAATGTCTACCGTTTGATGGGGTCTTTGTGTAAAAATTTTGACTTTTTTTGGTGCACGAGCAAATCTGCTGGAAAGGCGTGTGGAAGTTTCGTGACGTTCGGAACGATATTTGGCGACACTATAATGAGCGTTTTGCCAGCTCCAGGGAATTCGGAGCGAGAGAAACGAGGCCCCCGTAACGCACATGAGAGCAATCCCGGCCAATTTCTACCGTTTGATGGGGTCTATGTGTGCTGGAAAAGCCGTGTGGAAGTTCGTGACGTTCGGACGATATTTGGCGACACTAAATGAGCGTTTTGCCAGCTCCAGGGAATTCGGAGCGAGAGAAACGAGGCCCCGTAACGCACATGAGAGCAATCCCGGCCAATTTCTACCGTTTGATGGGGTCTATGTGTAAAAATTTTGACTTTTTTTGGTGCACGAGCAAATCTGCTGGAAAAGCGTGTGGAAGGTTCGTGACGTTCGTACGATATTTGGCGACACAAAAAATTGCGATTTCCCAGCTTCAGGGAATTCGGAGCGAGAGAAACGAGGCCCCGTAACTCACATGAGAGCAATCCCGGCCAATTTCTACCGTTTGATGGGGTCTGTGTGTAAAAATTTTGACTTTTTTTGGTGCACGAGCAAATCTGCTGGAAAGGCGTGTGGAAGTTTCGTGACGTTCGGACGATATTTGGCGACACTATAATGAGCGATTTCCCAGCTTCAGGGAATTCGGAGCGAGAGAAACGAGGCCCCGTAACGCACATGAGAGCAATCCCGGCCAATTTCTACCGTTTGATGGGGTCTATGTGTAAAAATTTTGACTTTTTTTGGTGCACGAGCAAATCTGCTGGAAAGGCGTGTGGAAGTTTCGTGACGTTCGGATGATATTTGGCGACACTAAAATGAGCGTTTTGCCAGCTCCAGGGAATTCGGAGCGAGAGAAACGAGGCCCCGTAACGCACATGAGAGCAATCCCGGCCAATTTCTACCGTTTGATGGGGTCTATGTGTGCTGGAAAAGCCTGTGGAAGTTATTTGGCGACACTAAAATGAGCGTTTTGCCAGCTCGAGGGAATTCGGAGCAAGAGAAACGAGGCCCCGTAACGCACATGAGAGCAATCCGGCCAATTTCTACCAGTTGATGGGGTCTATGTGTGCTGGAAAAGCCTGTGGAAGTTATTTGGCGACACTAAAATGAGCGTTTTGCCAGCTCGAGGGAATTCGGAGCGAGAGAAACGAGGCCCCGTAACGCACATGAGAGCAATCCCGGCCAATTTCTACCGTTTGATGGGGTCTATGTGTAAAAGATTTTGACTTTTTTTGGTGCACGAGCAAATCTGCTGGAAAAGCGTGTGGAAGGTTCGTGACGTTCGTACGATATTTGGCGACACATAAAATTGCGATTTCCCAGCTTCAGGGAATTCGGAGCGAGAGAAACGAGGCCCCGTAACGCACATGAGAGCAATCCCGGCCAATTTCTACCGTTTGATGGGGTCTATGTGTAAAAATTTTGACTTTTTTGGTGCACGAGCAAATCTGCTGGAAAAGCGTGTGGAAGGTTCGTGACGTTCGTACGATATTTGGCGACACATAAAATGAGCGATTTCCCAGCTTCAGGGAATTCGGAGCGAGAGAAACGAGGCCCCGTAACTCACATGAGAGCAATCCCGGCCAATTTCTACCGTTTGATGGGGTCTGTGTGTAAAAATTTTGACTTTTTTTGGTGCACGAGCAAATCTGCTGGAAAGGCGTGTGGAAGTTTCGTGACGTTCGGACGATATTTGGCGACACTATAATGAGCGATTTGCCAGCTCCAGGGAATTCGGAGCGAGAGAAACGAGGCCCCGTAACGCACATGAGAGCAATCCCGGCCAATTTCTACCGTTTGATGGGGTCTATGTGTGCTGGAAAAGCGTGTGGAAGTTTCGTGACGTTCGGACGATATTTGGCGACACTATAATGAGCGTTTTGCCAGCTCCAGGGAATTCGGAGCGAGAGAAACGAGGCCCCGTAACGCACATGAGAGCAATCCCGGCCAATTTCTACCGTTTGATGGGGTCTATGTGTAAAAATTTTGACGTTTTTTGGTGCACGAGCAAATCTGCTGGAAAAGCGTGTGGAAGGTTCGTGACGTTCGTACGATATTTGGCGACACAAAAAATTGCGATTTCCCAGCTTCAGGGAATTCGGAGCGAGAGAAACGAGGCCCCGTAACTCACATGAGAGCAATCCCGGCCAATTTCTACCGTTTGATGGGGTCTGTGTGTAAAAATTTTGACTTTTTTTGGTGCACGAGAAAATCTGCTGGAAAGGCGTGTGGAAGTTTCGTGACGTTCGGACGATATTTGGCGACACTAAAATGAGCGATTTCCCAGCTTCAGGGAATTCGGAGCGAGAGAAACGAGGCCCCGTAACGCACATGAGAGCAATCCCGGCCAATTTCTACCGTTTGATGGGGTCTATGTGTAAAAATTTTGAAGTTTTTTGGTGCACGAGCAAATCTGCTGGAAAAGCGTGTGGAAGGTTCGTGACGTTCCTACGATATTTGGCGACACTAAAATGAGCGATTTCCCAGCTCCAGGGAATTCGGAGCGAGAGAAACGAGGCCCCGTAACGCACATGAGAGCAATCCCGGCCAATTTCTACCGTTTGATGGGGTCTATGTGTGCTGGAAAAGCGTGTGGAAGTTTCGTGACGTTCGGACGATATTTGGCGACACTATAATGAGCGATTTCCCAGCTTCAGGGAATTCGGAGCGAGAGAAACGAGGCCCCGTAACGCACATGAGAGCAATCCCGTCCAATTTCTACCGTTTGATGGGGTCTATGTGTGCTGGAAAAGCGTGTGGAAGTTTCGTGACGTTCGGACGATATTTGGCGACACTATAATGAGCGTTTTGCCAGCTCCAGGGAATTCGGAGCGAGAGAAACGAGGCCCCGTAACGCACGTGAGAGCAATCCCGGCCAATTTCTACCGTTTGATGGGGTCTATGTGTAAAAATTTTGACTTTTTTTGGTGCACGAGCAAATCTGCTGGAAAGGCGTGTGGAAGGTTCGTGACGTTCGGACGATATTTGGCGACACTAAAATGAGCGATTTCCCAGCTTCAGGGAATTCGGAGCGAGAGAAACGAGGCCCCGTAACTCACATGAGAGCAATCCCGGCCAATTTCTACCGTTTGATGGGGTCTGTGTGTAAAAATTTTGACTTTTTTTGGTGCACGAGCAAATCTGCTGGAAAGGCGTGTGGAAGTTTCGTGACGTTCGGACGATATTTGGCGACACTATAATGAGCGTTTTGCCAGCTCCAGGGAATTCGGAGCGAGAGAAACGAGGCCCCGTAACGCACATGAGAGCAATCCCGGCCAATTTCTACCGTTTGATGGGGTCTATGTGTGCTGGAAAAGCGTGTGGAAGTTTCGTGACGTTCGGACGATATTTGGCGACACTATAATGAGCGTTTTGCCAGCTCCAGGGAATTCGGAGCGAGAGAAACGAGGCCCCGTAACGCACATGAGAGCAATCCCGGCCAATTTCTACCGTTTGATGGGGTCTATGTGTAAAAATTTTGACTTTTTTTGGTGCACGAGCAAATCTGCTGGAAAAGCGTGTGGAAGGTTCGTGACGTTCGTACGATATTTGGCGACACAAAAATTGCGATTTCCCAGCTTCAGGGAATTCGGAGCGAGAGAAACGAGGCCCCGTAACTCACATGAGAGCAATCCCGGCCAATTTCTACCGTTTGATGGGGTCTATGTGTAAAAATTTTGACTTTTTTTGGTGCACGAGCAAATCTGCTGGAAAGGCGTGTGGAAGTTTCGTGACGTTCGGACGATATTTGGCGACACTAAATGAGCGATTTGCCCAGCTCCAGGGAATTCGGAGCGAGAGAAACGAGGCCCCGTAACGCACATGAGAGCAATCCCGGCCAATTTCTACCGTTTGATGGGGTCTATTGTTGTGCCTGGAAAAGCGTGTGGAAGTTTCGTGACGTTCGGACGATATTTGGCGACACTATAATGAGCGTTTTGCCAGCTCCAGGGAATTCGGAGCGAGAGAAACGAGGCCCCGTAACGCACATGAGAGCAATCCCGGCCAATTTCTACCGTTTGATGGGGTCTATGTGTAAAAATTTTGACTTTTTTTGGTGCACGAGCAAATCTGCTGGAAAAGCGTGTGGAAGGTTCGTGACGTTCGTACGATATTTGGCGACACAAAAAATTGCGATTTCCCAGCTTCAGGGAATTCGGAGCGAGAGAAACGAGGCCCCGTAACTCACATGAGAGCAATCCCGGCCAATTTCTACCGTTTGATGGGGTCTATGTGTAAAAATTTTGACTTTTTTTGGTGCACGAGCAAATCTGCTGGAAAAGCGTGTGGAAGGTTCGTGACGTTCGTACGATATTTGGCGACACTAAAATGAGCGATTTCCCAGCTTCAGGGAATTCGGAGCGAGAGAAACGAGGCCCCGTAACGCACATGAGAGCAATCCCGGCCAATTTCTACCGTTTGATGGGGTCTGTGTGTAAAAATTTTGACTTTTTTTGGTGCACGAGCAAATCTGCTGGAAAGGCGTGTGGAAGTTTCGTGACGTTCGGACGATATTTGGCGACACTATAATGAGCGTTTTGCCAGCTCCAGGGAATTCGGAGCGAGAGAAACGAGGCCCCGTAACGCACATGAGAGCAATCCCGGCCAATTTCTACCGTTTGATGGGTCTATGTGTGCTGGAAAAGCGTTGTGGAAGTTTCGTGACGTTCGGACGATATTTGGCGACACTATAATGAGCGATTTCAGCTCAGGGAATTCGGAGCGAGAGAAACGAGGCCCCGTAACTCACATGAGAGCAATCCCGGCCAATTTCTACGTTTGATGGGGTCTGTGTGTAAAAATTTTGACTTTTTTGGTGCACGAGCAAATCTGCTGGAAAGGCGTGTGGAAGTTCGTGACGTCGGACGATATTGGCGACACTATAATGAGCGTTTTGCCAGCTCCAGGGAATTCGGAGCGAGAGAACGAGGCCCCGTAACGCACATGAGAGCAATCCCGGCCAATTTCTACCGTTTGATGGGGTCTATGGTAAAATTTTGACGTTTTTTGGTGCACGAGCAAATCTGCGTGAAAAGCGTGTGGAAGGGTCGGGACGTTCCTACGATATTTGGCGACACTAAAATGAGCGATTCCCAGCTCCAGGGAATTCGGAGCGAGAGAAACGAGGCCCCGTAACGCACATGGAGCAATCCGGCCAATTTCTACCGTTTGATGGGGTCTATGTGTTGCTGGAAAAGGCGTGTGGCAGTTTCGTGACGTTCGGACGATATTGGCGACAATAAATGAGCGTTTGCCAGCTCCAGGGAATTCGGAGCGAGAGAAACGAGGCCCGTAACGCACATGAGAGCAATCCCGCCAATTTCTACCGTTTGATGGGTCTGTGTGTAAAAATTTTGACTGTTTTTGGTGCACGAGAAATCTGCTGGAAAAGCGTGTGGAAGGTTCGTGACGTTCGTACGATATTTGGCGACACAAAAATGCGATTTCCCAGCTGTCAGGAATTCGGAGCGAGAGAAACGATGGCTCCGTAACTCACATGAGAGCAATCCC
>NW_026890793.1:0-15491 GCF_015708825.2 Lethenteron reissneri | reverse complement strand
GCAATGATTGGCCATTTCCATTCTGGATGATGAACGTCTGGCTTCGTGTGGACGCAGGAAATTGTAGCCGGAGAAAATCCACCATGCATACAAGGGGCTGACAATTGAAAGCTCCGCATATATACATGAATAACCAATACCCTATTGATGTCCTTTCATTGCCTGATCATCTGTCAGCTCAAGAATGCAGAGACCGCGAGATGAAGACTCGGACACCGCGAGATGAAGACACTGACACCGCGAGATGAAGACACTGACACCGCGAGATGAAGACACTGACACCGCGAGATGAAGACACTGACACCGCGAGATGAAGACACTGACACCGCGAGATGAAGACACCGCGAGATGACGACACGGACACCGCGAGATGAAGACACTGACACCACGAGATGAAGACACTGACACCGCGAGATGACGACACTGACACCGCGAGATGAAGACACCGCGAGATGACGACACTGACACCGCGAGATGAAGACACGGACACCGCGAGATGACGACTCAGACACCGCGAGATGAAGACACCGCGAGATGAAGACACTGACACCGCGAGATGAAGACACTGACACCGCGAGATGACGACACTGACACCGCGAGATGAAGACACCGCGAGATGACGACACGGACACCGCGAGATGAAGACACTGACACCACGAGATGAAGACACTGACACCGCGAGATGAAGACACTGACACCGCGAGATGAAGACACTGACACCGCGAGATGAAGACACTGACACCGCGAGATGAAGACACTGACACCGCGAGATGAAGACACACACCGCGAGATGAAGACACCGCGAGATGAAGACACTGACACCGCGAGATGAAGACACTGACACCACGAGATGAAGACACGGACACCGCGAGATGACGACACTGACACCGCGAGATGAAGACACTGACACCGCGAGATGAAGACACTGACACCGCGAGATGACGACACTGACACCGCGAGATGAAGACACTGACACCGCGAGATGATGACGACACTGACACCGCGAGATGACGACACTGACACCGCGAGATGACGACACTGACACCGCGAGATGACGACACTGAACCGCGAGATGAAGACACTGACACCGCGAGATGACGACACTGACACCGCGAGATGACGACACTGAACCGCGAGATGAAGACACTGACACCGCGAGATGAAGACACTGACACCGCGAGATGAGACACTGACACCGCGAGATGAGACACGGACACCGCGAGATGACGACACTGACACCGCGAGATGACGACACTGACACCGCGAGATGAAGACACTGACACCACGAGATGAAGACACGGACACCGCGAGATGACGACACGGACACCGCGAGATGAAGACACTGACACCACGAGATGACGACACTGACACCGCGAGATGAAGACACTGACACCACGAGATGAAGACACGGACACCGCGAGATGAAGACACGGACACCGCGAGATGACGACACTGACACCGCGAGATGAAGACACTGACACCGCGAGATGAAGACACTGACACCGCGAGATGAAGACACTGACACCGCGAGATGAAGACACTGACACCGCGAGATGAAGACACTGACACCGCGAGATGAAGACACTGACACCGCGAGATGAAGACACTGACACCGCGAGATGAAGACACTGACACCGCGAGATGACGACACTGAACCGCGAGATGAAGACACTGACACCGCGAGATGACGACACTGACACCGCGAGATGAAGACACTGACACCGCGAGATGAGACACTGACACCACGAGATGAAGACACTGACACCACGAGATGAAGACACTGACACCGCGAGATGAAGACACTGACACCACGAGATGAGACACTGACACCACGAGATGAAGACACTGACACCACGAGATGAAGACACTGACACCGCGAGATGAAGACACGGACACCGCGAGATAAGACACTGACACCACGAGATGAAGACACTGACACCGCGAGATGAAGACACTGACACCGCGAGATGAAGACACTGACACCGCGAGATGACGACACTGACACCGCGAGATGAAGACACTGACACCGCGAGATGAAGACACTGACACCGCGAGATGACGACACTGACACCGCGAGATGAAGACACTGACACCGCGAGATGAAGACACTGACACCACGAGATGAAGACACTGACACCGCGAGATGAAGACACTGACACCGCGAGATGAAGACACCGCGAGATGACGACACTGACACCGCGAGATGACGACACGGACACCGCGAGATGAAGACACTGACACACGCGAGATGAAGACACTGACACCGCGAGATGACGACACTGACACCGCGAGATGAAGACACCGCGAGATGAACGACACTGACACCGCGAGATGACGACTGACACCGCGAGATGAAGACACCGCGAGATGAAGACACTGACACCGCGAGATGAAGACACTGACACCGCGAGATGACGACACTGACACCGCGAGATGAAGACACCGCGAGATGACGACACTGACACCGCGAGATGAAGACACTGACACCGCGAGATGAAGACACTGACACCGCGAGATGAAGACACTGACACCGCGAGATGAAGACACTGACACCGCGAGATGAAGACACTGACACCGCGAGATGAAGACACCGCGAGATGAAGACACTGACACCGCGAGATGACGACACTGACACCGCGAGATGACGACACTGACACCGCGAGATGAAGACACTGACACCGCGAGATGAAGACACTGACACCGCGAGATGAAGACACTGACACCACGAGATGAAGACACGGACACCGCGAGATGACGACACTGACACCGCGAGATGACGACACTGACACCGCGAGATGACGACACTGACACCGCGAGATGAAGACACTGACACCACGAGATGAAGACACGGACACCGCGAGATGACGACACTGACACCGCGAGATGAAGACACTGACACCGCGAGATGAAGACACTGACACCGCGAGATGAAGTCTCTGACACCAAGAGATGAAGACACTGACACCGCGAGATGACGACACTGACACCGCGAGATGAAGACACTGACACCGCGAGATGAAGACAGGACACCGCGAGATGACGACACTGACACCGCGAGATGAAGACACTGACACCGCGAGATGAAGACACTGACACCGCGTGATGACGACACTGACACCGCGAGATGAAGACACTGACACCGCGAGATGACGACACTGACACCGCGAGATGACGACACTGACACCGCGAGATGAAGACACTGACACCGCGAGATGACGACACTGACACCGCGAGATGAAGACACTGACACCACGAGATGAAGACACGGACACCGCGAGATGACGACACTGACACCGCGAGATGACGACACTGACACCGCGAGATGACGACACTGACACCGCGAGATGAAGACCCTGACACCCGAGATGACGACACTGACACCGCGAGATGAAGACACTGACACCGCGAGATGAAGACACTGACACCGCGAGATGAAGACACTGACACCGCGAGATGAAGACACTGACACCACGAGATGAAGACACGGACACCGCGAGATGACGACACTGACACCGCGAGATGAAGACACTGACACCGCGAGATGAAGACACTGACACCGCGAGATGAAGACACGGACACCGCGAGATGACGACACTGAACCGCGAATGAAGACACTGACACCGCGAGATGAAGACATGACACCGCGAGATGAAGACACGGACACCGCGAGATGACGACACTGAAACCGCGAGATGAAGACACTGACACACGCGATGAAGACACTGACACCGCGAGATGACGACACTGACACCGCGAGATAAGACACTGACACCACGAGATGAAGACACTGACACCATGAGATGAAGACACTGACACCGCGAGATGAAGACACTGACACCGCGAGATGACGACACTGACACCGCGAGATGAAGACACTGACACCGCGAGATGAAGACACTGACACCGCGAGATGACGACACTGACACCGCGAGATGAAGACACCGCGAGATGAAGACACTGACACCGCGAGATGAAGACACTGACACCGCGAGATGACGACACTGACACCGCGAGATGAAGACACTGACACCGCGAGATGAAGACACTGACACCACGAGATGAAGACACTGACACCGCGAGATGAAGACACTGACACCACGAGATGAAGACACTGACACCACGAGATGAAGACACTGACACCGCGAGATGAAGACACTGACACCGCGAGATGACGACACTGACACCGCGAGATGAAGACACTGACACCGCGAGATGAAGACACTGACACCGCGAGATGAAGACACTGACACCGCGAGATGACGACACTGACACCGCGAGATGAAGACACTGACACCGCGAGATGAAGACACTGACACCGCGAGATGAAGACACTGACACCGCGAGATGAAGACACTGACACCGCGAGATGAAGACACTGACACCGCGAGATGAAGACACTGACACCGCGAGATGAAGACACTGACACCGCGAGATGAAGACACTGACACCGCGAGATGACGACACTGACACCGCGAGATGAAGACACTGACACCGCGAGATGAAGACACTGACACCGCGAGATGACGACACTGACACCGCGAGATGACGACACTGACACCGCGAGATGAAGACACTGACACCGCGAGATGAAGACACTGACACCGCGAGATGAAGACACTGACACCGCGAGATGAAGACACCGCGAGATGAAGACA
Source organism: Lethenteron reissneri (assembly GCF_015708825.2). Classification (NCBI taxonomy): domain Eukaryota; kingdom Metazoa; phylum Chordata; class Hyperoartia; order Petromyzontiformes; family Petromyzontidae; genus Lethenteron; species Lethenteron reissneri. The sequence continues at coordinate 10,836 of NW_026890793.1, read as the reverse complement.
CTGACACCGCGAGATGAAGACACTGACACCACGAGATGAAGACACTGACACCGCGAGATGAAGACACTGACACCGCGAGATGACGACACTGACACCGCGAGATGACGACACTGACACCACGAGATGAAGACACTGACACCGCGAGATGAAGACACTGACACCGCGAGAACGACACTGACACCACGAGATGAAGACACTGACACCGCGAGATGAAGACACTGACACCGCGAGACGAAGACACTGACACCGCGAGATGAAGACACTGACACCGCGAGATGAAGACACTGACACCCGAGATGAAGACACTGACACCGCGAGATGAAGACACTGACACCGCGAGATGAAGACACTGACACCGCGAGATGAAGACACTGACACCGCGAGATGACGACACTGACACCGCGAGATGAAGACACTGACACCGCGAGATGACGACACTGACACCGCGAGATGACGACACTGACACCGCGAGATGAAGACACCGCGAGATGACGACACTGACACCGCGAGATGAAGACACTGACACCGCGAGATGAAGACACTGACACCGCGAGATAAAGACACTGACACCACGAGATGAAGACACTGACACCGCGAGATGAAGACACTGACACCGCGAGATGACGACTCGGACACCGCGCGGCTCAGCCTCATGAGTGCCCGGCTTGGGACTCCCCCGGGGCTCACTCGAGGATGATCCTCACCGGAAGGGCTCAACTCGAGGCGGAGAGGCGCTGAAGCGGCCCCCAATGAGCTCATTGTTTTCCCCTCGACAGCAAAAATCTCACCAACGATGCACACTGTTGCTGATGACAATGATGATGCCGATATAAGTGGTGACAGTGACTGTAGTGGTTGGTAGAGGTGTTTAAACACTGCTGGTTAACAGCGGTGATGGGTGCTGCTGGTGGTGGTGGTAATGGTTTTGGTGATAGTCGTGGTGATAATGGAAGTTTATTTTCATCGCCCGAGCGATTACTATGGTACAAGTGAAAGCCCTGTCGTGAGTCGCGGTAGTAATTGTGATGTTAGGTTAATGGTCGTAGGGATGTTTGCGGTGATGTTGATGGTAATATTCGGGTGATGATGGTGGTGATTATCGCAATGACGACGATGATGAGAGATTGTGATGTTCGCGATTATGTGGATATTTTCGGTGGTGGTGATGTTCGTTAGTGGTGATGATGGTGATGGTGGTGTTAGTGATAATGGTGATGTTAGTGGTGATGGTGATGTTAGTGGTGGTGGTGATGTTAGTGGTGATGGTGATGTTAGTGGTGATGGTGATGTTAGTGGTGATGGTGATGTTAGTGGTGATGGTGATGTTAGTGGTGATGGTGATGTTAGTGGTGATGGTGATGTTAGTGGTGGTGGTGATGTTAGTGGTGGTGGTGATGTTAGTGGTGATGGTGATGTTAGTGGTGATGTTAGTGGTGATGGTGATGTTAGTGGTGATGGTGATGTTAGTGGTGATGTTAGTGGTGATGGTGATGTTAGTGGTGATGGCGATGTTAGTGGTGATGGTGATGTTAGTGGTGATAGTGATGTTAGTGGTGGTGGTGATGTTAGTGGTGGTGGTGATGTTAGTGGTGGTGGTGATGTTAGTGGTGGTGATGTTAGTGGTGGTGATGTTAGTGGTGGTGGTGGTGATGTTATTGGTGATGGTGATGTTAGTGGTGATGGTGATGTTAGTGGTGATAGTGATGTTAGTGGTGATAGTGATGTTAGTGGTGGTGATGTTAGTGGTGATGGTGATGTTAGTGGTGATAGTGATGTTAGTGGCTCCCACGCGCTCGCAGCATCAGCAGCAGAGACTCGCGCCTCGACTGGCTGCCTCCTGGTTACCTGGGCAACGCTCCATGGCAACCAGGGGATAACTGGTGCAGACTGCAAATTCACGAGGAGCACCTCCAGTACACATGCACTCATACACACACTCCAAACACACACACTCCAAACACACACACTCCAAACACACACTCATACACACACTCCAAACACACGCACTCATACACATACACTCCAAACACACACACTCATACACACACTCATACACACACTCCAAACACACACACTCATACACATACACTCCAAACACACACACTCCAAACACACACTCATACACACACTCCAAACACACACACTCCAAACACACGCACTCATACACACTCATACACACACTCCAAGGACACACACTCCAAACACAGACACTCATACACACACTCCAAACACACGCTCTTACACACACTCCAAACACACACACTCATACACACACTCCAAACACACACACTCATACACATACACTCCAAACACACACACTCCAAACACACACACTCCAAACACACGCACTCATACACACACTCCAAACACACACACTCCAAACACACGCACTCATACACACACTCATACACACACTCCAAGGACACACACTCCAAACACACACACTCATACACACACTCCAAACACACGCTCTCACACACACTCCAAACACATACACTCCAAACACACACACTCATACACACACTCCAAACACACACACTCCAAACACATACACTCATACGCACTCCAAACACACACTCCAAACACACACACTCCAAACACACGCACTCATACACACACTCCAACAAACACACTCATACACACACTCCCAAACACACGCACTCATACACACACTCCAAACAAACACACTCATACGCACACTCCAAACACGCACTCATACACACACTCCAACACCCACACTCCAAACACACACTCCAAACACACGCACTCATACACACACTCCAAACACACGCACTCATACACACACTCCAAACAAACACACTCATACACACACTCCAAAAACACGCACTCATACACGCACTCCAAACACACACACTCCAAACACACACACTCATACGCACACTCCAAACACACTCACTCATACACACACTCCAAACACACACACTCATACGCACACTCCAAACACCGCACCTCATACACACACTCCAAACAAACACCATCATACACACACTCCAAAAACACGCACCTCATACACGCACTCCAAACACACACACTCCAAACACACACACTCCAAACACGCACTCCAAACACACAGCCAAACACACACTCATACGCACACTCCAAACACACACTCCAAACACACGCACTCATACACACACTCAAAATACGTGCACCCACACACAAAGACAAAGATCCCCCGTATAGAATTGAACACTGTTGGGACAAGTGCTGTTGGCGACCACCTATGCTGGCCGGAACGGTACACAAGGTATGTGGATGGCCAGCACCACTCCCGACCGTCTTTGTCTCCCCAGTAGCGATGTTTACACACCACAAACAGGTACTATTTGAGGCCGAGTCGACCGAGGGGAGGCCCAAGACCGGTTCAAATAATCGTCACTGGTGTGGTTGCCTTGAGCTGGAATCGAACCTCTGGTCGCCAGGTCCATAGACACCCACACTCCACACACACCAGACACTCCAAGCACACACAATCACACGCACACGACACACAGACATAGATGTGTAGACACAACCCACATGCGAGCGTGCGTGCGCTCGTGGACGCCAGAACCCTCTCGTGCCAAGAACGCGCGCCCGACTCCCCACGCGCGCTCCCTCCCACAGAAATTCCCGCCCAGAATTAGACCACGAGACCCGCCACGCGCGTGCGTGCGCGTGCGTGCGCCGCGCCCGGCACGCGGACACGCTCCAGCGGTCACTCGCGAGCTCGGGAGCACGCGGATCCATCCACCAGTGGCCACTCGGCACGGGCACAGACAATGACAAAGGACCCCCACCTCCCCCCAAGATCCCCGTGTCGCCTGGAACAGACTGTAGGGGCAAGTGCTGTTAGCGAGGAGCACCCATGAGGCCGGCACGGCACACGAGGGGGTAGGTGGCTAACATCACGCCCGGCCGCCTTTGTTACCCCAGTATAAATGTTTATGCATCGCATCAGGTACTCATTGAGGCCGAGCCGACCTAGAGGAGGTCCACGACCGGTTCAGATAATCGTTACCGGTGTTGGCCGCGAGTTGGAATCGAAGTCAGAGAAGTCGGGTGCGCAGCGCAGCGCTAACCACCGCGCCACCAAAGATCCCCCCGTGTAGCCTTAACAGGCTGTAGGGGCAAGTGCTGTTAGCGAGAAGCACCTATGAAGGCCGGAACGGCGCACGAGAGGGTGGGTGGCCAGCACCACGCCCGACCGCCTTTGTCTCCCCAGTGGCGATTATTTACACACCGCACCAGGTACTCATTTGAGGCCGAGTCGACCTAGAGGAGGCCCAGGAGCGGTTCAGATAATCGTCACTGGTGTTGGCCGTATGCGGGAATCGAACCAGGGTCGCCAGGTTCATAGCGCAGCGTAGCGCTAACCGCTACACCACCGCTCCTCACTTAACGTGATTAGGGGAACACGTGACTCACGCAGGCTAATGTTGAGTCTCAAGGTGCGGATTTGAGTCGGACACGAAAGGAATCGGAACTCGCCCGGTTATTGGACGCACGCTGGAGGCTGAGTTTTACGGAACAAGTTGGAGGCGTTCTCACAATCCGGTCGGGCGTGAAGCTCAAGCTCCGGGGAGACCTGGGAAAGATCGCGAGCCGCAAACGGGAGGTCTGACGAAGAAAGCTTCATTCAATATGGGACCTCTCTTGCCAGTATCAAAATATAAGAATTGGGTTTACCCTTTCTGTCAATAAGACGGGTTTGTGTTAAGATGTTAAACCGCCAAACGCAAGTGCCGTGTGGTTAATGCAGACAGGGTTTCTTGCAAAGGTTTCTGTGTGGTGTTTGAACATCTTAACACAACTGTTGCATTGCCAGTAAGGTTAAAACCGATTCTTGCAGAACTTCACTGGCTGTGAAAAGAAGAGACCCGGGAGACAGAGCCAGCCTGCAGCTGTACGCCGGATGTGTCGGGATAGCATGCGGTGAAGAAGAGAGTGAGACGACCCGGTGGGCAGGATGAGGGCAGTGATTGGGAGAGCTGGGCTAGAGGTGGCGCTGCAAGTGGGGAGTCTGGGATGGCATCTTTCTGAGATAGGCAGACGGACGTGGCAGAGCACCGCAGCTGTGAGTGGGAGATAGGCTGGCTTACAAAAGTCCCGGGTCGCCGAGTGGGAGTCGGGAGTTGTTGCACGGATGCTTGAGGCGCGGATGCTTGAGGCGCAGATGTTGCGCCCTGTGGAGCCGCGGTGGCGTTGCCAAGGCTCGCGACGCAGCGCGGAATTCTCATCGCCACGCAAAGCCGCGACGCTTTTGCGAATCCGTTACAATTAGCCATGATGAATGCATTGGTGGATGGACACGGGCCTCATGAAACCATAACTCTTTTTATTCCGTTATTAGGAAGCCACTGGAGCTATGCACACTTGGAATATAATCTGAATTGAAAACCCATTTGTTAATAACTGCTCTTTGTATTTAGGTGTCCTTCCCCGCAGAGCACGGTTGGCTACGTACGGCGCGAAATAAGTTCAACATACACACAACCTCTCACGATCCTACCATGCGAATCGTTCGTATCGCTCGTGCACGCGAGCTGATTTCATCCCTCCATCTCCTCGCTAGACGTCCTCTGGGACGCGGTCCCACTCCTTGGCTGCCACGCCGTTACTGCGACTGTCCCTGCACGGGCCAGGCAGCACTTGCCTCTCGCCATGCCGTGCACCTGGCCCGACCACTTCGGTGTTTAACGAATGCAGTGTTTGGCCACGCCGCGACGCTCATGAATATGGGAAGCATCGCATATCGGACCCAGACCCAGCCACTGCTGCGCGTCGTTTTTGATTTACATACCGGGACAAATCCGCTGCTGGATGAAGGCGTCAATCTCCGCGACGTGTCGTGGGCCACGGGGATTTAGTTTGACCATACTTCACCTAACCCCTACATACTTCACCTAACCCCTACATACTTCACCTAACCCCTACATACTTCACCTAACCCCTACATACTTCACCACCTAACCCCTACATACTCACCTAACCCCTACATACTTCACCACCTAACCCCTACGTACTTCACCTAACCCCTACGTACTTCACCACCTAACCCCTACATACTTCACCTAACCCCTACATACTACACCACCTAACCCCTACATACTTCACCTAACCCCTACATACTACACCACCTAACCCCTACGTACTTCACCTAACCCCTACGTACTTTCACCACCTAACCCCTACATACTTCACCACCTAACCACCTACATACTTCACCACCTAACCCCTACATACTTCACCACCTAACCCCCTACATACTTCACCACCTAACCCCTACGTAGATATCCATCTACCTCCCACACCCAGCGAGTTGCTGGTGGTAGTGTTGCACGTGGCTGTCGGTAATCCCGTGCCCTGAAGGCAGCTAGGGGTTGGTGTATCACCGCACACATGGTGCGCAACCCCCTTCCCAGGGGGTGCTGTACCCCGGCCTCTGCGAGGAGGGATCGAGTGTGCCCCCTCACGCAAGGGTTTTAGCTGGGTGCTCCAGCGACCACGTGTACAAACACAGCTCATCATTTACTTGGCTGAGAACATCTTACAAATAAAAAAACTAAAATACAACAGCAGCAGGACCATCCTGTAACCAGAGTCCTACGACTCAGTGTGGCTCTGCTGGATGAATGACTAAATTATTCCCAACATACACATAAAGACACGAGATCCCCCGTATAGCCTTAACAGATTGTTGGGGGGGTCAAGTGCTGTTAGCGAGTCGAACCTATGAAGGCCGGGATGGCATACGAGGGGGTGGGTGGCCAGCACAACGCCCGGCCGCCTTTGTCTCCCCAGTATTGATCTTTACGCACAGCACCAGGTACACATTTGAGGCCGGGTCGACCTACCCTAGGTCGACACACACACACATCCCTTGACACACGCACACACATCCCTGGACACGCGCGCACACACCCCGACACACGCGCGCTGGCGTGCGGTGCGAGTGACATGAGAGTTCTCGCAGCAGCAGCAGCTGTGGACGAGGAAATGGAAAGCGCGCACTGAGTGAGCTCAGCGCTCCCTCGCTCGCTCGCTCCCTCGCTCGCGCACTGAGTGAGCTCAGCGCTCGCTCCCTCGCTCGCTCGCTCAGTGGGGCATTGCGAGCTCGGGCCAGCGGCTCCGCTGCCAAACCCCGGGGCCCACGTGGCCAGCCACAGTCATCTACCAGCGATCACTCGCTCGAGATCCAACCTCCTACCGCACCATCCAGCCAGCATCCAACTCCTACCGCTCCACCGCCACCATCCATGCCAATCCACACACCCGTTCATCCACCCCAACGATACAGCCTCAATAATCCACCCACATTAACCACCCCCTCCAATCCTCCCACCCCGTCCCCATCATCCACCCCCACACATCTACCCGTAGCATCGATCCCCCATCATCCCACCCTCATTAATTCATCCACCGCCGTCACCCCCCACCCCATCACCACTCGTCCCGCATCAACGCACGCGGCGTCTCACCGCCACACGTGACATCAACTCCCACGCGCCTCGCGCGCGTGACCTCATCACACGCGCACATTGACACAAGTCAGACACCGGATCGTCATCAACGCTGCCTTGTTTATCAAGCACACACACAGACAAAGATTCCCCGTATAGCCTTAACAGACTGTTTGGGGCAAGTGCTGTTAGCGAGCACCTATGAAGGCCGGAACGGCACACGAGGGGGTGGGTGGTCAGCACCAAGCCCGACCGCCTTTGTCTCCCTAGTGGCGATGTTTTCTCACCGCACCAGGTACTCATTGAGACTGAGTCGACCTAGGGGAGGCCCAGGACCAATTCAAATAATCGTCACTGGTGTTGGCCCTGAGCGAGACTCGAACTCGAGTGGCCAGGTTCTGAGCGCAACGCGCTAACCACCGCGCCACCGCTCCCCATACACACCCTCATCCAGCCGCGCTCCACACAGCCGAGTGTTGATGGTGAAACATTGCGTGGGCTCTGATCCTTGGCTCAGAATTCTGTAAAAACCGAGGGGAATTCTGGCAGAGCGGGGACCACGTGGGTGCAGCTGCTGCTGCTGCACATGCTTTCGGGCAGCTGCACAAGTTTCGCAGCGTTCTCGCGTGTGTCCGTGTGCGTAACGTGTGTGCGTGTGCGGAGCGTGTGGGTGTGGTATGTTTGCGTAACATGTGTGCGTGTGTGTGTGCACTGCGTGTGCTCGCGGAAAAGCGGTAACGCAGCGGTCAGTGCACTGCGCTGCGGACCCGGCCACCCGAGTTCGATTCCCGCTCACGGCCAACACCAGCGATCAACTGGTTCTGGGCCTCCACACGGTCGACTCAGCCTCAAATGAGCACTTGTCGCGATGTGTGGTGAACTCGTGTGCCATCCCGGCCTTATCAGACGGCTCGCTGACGGCACTTGCCCCGACAGTCTATGGAGGCTACACGGGGCCTCTTTGGTTCGCGTGCGTGAGTGCACCCACGCTGTGAGAAGATCATGAGTGTGGGCGAGTATTAATTAATAAATTAGCGTATGCTAATTAAGGCAGCGCGTGTAATTGATCGCAGTCGGCGCTGACCACCTGACAATGCACCACGGCGGGTTCATATTGCCGAAAATACTTACCAAAGTCGCGCTGGCGGTGCACGCAACACAAGAATAAACGTACTCTCCCGTTATATGCCAACACCACAATCGTGGGAGCAACGTGCTCGTGTAGCGAGCATCGTATGGAGGGCCAGGGCGCAGCCGCACGAGGTGGTCAACATACAACGACCTAAACACACAAACACTACCCACACACACACACCACACTCCCCACACACACTCAACCACACCCACAAACAACACCCACAACACACACCACACCTACCCACACCACACACCACTCCCCACACACACACACACTCCCCACACACACACACACTCCCCACACACACCACACTCCCACACACAACACACTCCCCACACACAAACACTCCCCACACACACACTCCCCACACACACACTCCCCACACACACCACACTCCACACACCCCACACCACACACACCCCACACACACACCCCACACACACACCCCACAAACACACACACCCCCACACACACACCCCACACACACACCCCACACACACACACTCCCCACACACACTCACACACCTACACACACTTATACACTCCACACACCTCCACACACACACACTCCCCACACACACTCCCCACACACACACACTCCCCCCCCACACACCCCACACACACACTCCCCACACACACACTCCCCCCCCACACACACACACCCCACACACCCACACTCTCCACACACCCACACACACACTCTCCACACACCCATACACACACTCTCCACACGCGCGCGCTGTGCAGTTTCACTCATCACGCACGATCAATTAGGGACCCATGCGCGCGTACTGTTGTTGTTGTTGGCAGCAACAACAACAAACGACGATCATTTACCCATGACCGCTGCAACCAGCGTCCCAATACAGAGCGTGACCTAATGGCCCGCGTGACCGAATGGCCCGCGTGACCGAATGGCCCGCGTGGTGACGCGGCGACCTTGTCGCGCCCGGGACACAGACGGGACTCGACGTGACCAGACGCGCGATGGCGGCTGGGCCGTCTGCGTCTGGCATCGCGCCGTCTCCCATCCCGCGTGTCTGGCTCTCGTGCCAGAGACGCGGGGCAGCCACTCCACCTCGAGGCCGACTCATCCCCATCCGTCGGCGATTCGTAACAGGGCCCCGTCACGTGGATGATGATGCTGATGGGATGATGGGGGTGCCGCTGCCAATGGCATCTGGCAAGGCAGCCGCGTTCCCCTCAACGAGTGCCGTGACCGTACGCACGAGAACGGAGACGCTGCCGGACAGCACGAGAAGGGACTAACGCGAGGAGGGACTAACACGAGGAGGGACTAACGCGAGGAGGGACTAACGCGAGGAGGGACTAACGCGAGGGACTAACGCGAGGAGGGACTAACGCGAGGGACTAACGCGAGGAGGAGAAATCCTCCGAGACGCCGCTCCGTCCGGATCGTCGTGACGAGCGCTGCTCCCTTTCCTTCGCGACGTCTCGCCTCCCACGTTGAAGGGCGAGCGAGCAGGTGTAGGGGGAGGGGAGATGGGGGGGACTCACCTGAGACCCGCGCCACGTGCCTCGCTTATATCTTGATGTCATTAATTGAGGTCATTTGAGGACGCGAACATCGCTGTGCAGTCAGTGCCACAGCGCGTGACACACACACACAGCGTGACACACACACACAGCGCGTGACACACACACACACCGTGTGACACACACACACAGCGCGTGACACACACACACAGCGCGTGACACACACACAGCGCGTGACACACACACACACAGCGCGTGACACACACACACCGTGTGACACACACACACAGCGCGTGACACACACACACAGCGCGTGACACACACACACAGCGCGTGACACACACGCACAGCGCGTGACACACACAGCGCGTGACACACACACACAGCGCGTGACACACACGCACAGCGCGTGACACACACGCACAGCGCGTGACACACACGCACAGCGCGTGACACAACGCACAGCGCGTGACACACACGCACAGCGCGTGACACACACGCACAGCGCGTGACACACACGCACAGCGCGTGACACACACGCACAGCGCGTGACACACACACACAGCGCGTGACACACACACACAGCGCGTGGCACACACACAGCGCGTGACACACACACACAGCGCGTGACACACACACAGCGCGTGACACACACACAGCGCGTGACACACACACACAGCTCGTGACACACACGCACAGCGCGTGACACACACGCACAGCTCGTGACACACACGCACA
>NW_026890792.1:0-25871 GCF_015708825.2 Lethenteron reissneri | reverse complement strand
TCTCCACAGAGGCCGATCTTGACACCGCTGGTACCAGTCATCGGTAAGTCCACTCAGCTCATACATACACACGCGTGCACACCTACAAAGCGATATATACACAGCTAATGAATACGTGTGTATGTACATTTAGGGTTAGCGAGTGTGAGAGCGGGGACCGGTTGTGTAACGGTCAGCGCGCTGCGTTGGTATTGTGGAGGTCATGTGTTTGATCCCGACCCCGACGCCTGCTGTATATTCTGAGTTTGCATATCTCTCTCTCCCCGTGGTCGAATGGATTTTTCTCCGTTTTTTCCGCACCACATTTGGAATTAAATGCGCATTTATAGTAATTTTGCTGCTATAAATGGTCACGTGACAAGCCACTTGGCTGAGCTATCATTTGTGGTAGCCAGGTCGTTTCTGAAATAAAGATAAATATCTCAGTGGGCCTTACCTGGTAAAGTATAAGTATAACCCGTAAAAACAAAGTTTTTCACTATAAATCCTTTATATGCGTGGCGGCTAGAGTCCTCTCGTTCTCTGGCTTGAGATGGCTGCCCACTATGGGTCAGATGATTGCCTGCCACATTAAGCAATTGGTAATTAAATATTTAATTGTTTTTCCTAAACAGTGTAAAATTTTGGAAAATTTTTTTCACGAACATTAATTGTCTCGCACAACGAGGTCTGTGTGCAAAATGTCAGCTCGATTGGATCACGGGAAGTGGGTTAAAAAACGACCGAAAGGTTTGCACGGTCGTAAGCAAGCAAGCGCGCAAGCAAGTGAACTTAATATAAAGGATTTAAAGATAGTTTGCATGTTTTAGTTGTGAACCGATTACCTGGCGCAGTGTGCAAATATCAGCACCGGGGAGCCAAAGGTGGGTGGGAATGGTGCCAAAGGCACATCACCCTACCTGTGCACTGTGCACACCTTACTTAATAGGTGCTCGTTAACAGCACTTGCCCCAGCAGCCCGTGAAAGGCTATATGTGGGATCTTATATTTTTGTGTGTTGCCTCCATAAAGTCTATTCACATAATTGTGTTTTATGACCCTGTGATATATATGCATGTGTTTGTATGGTAGTATTTAGCGCACCGCGCGAATAACCCACTGACCTCGGTTAGAGACAGGAGAGACGCAGAGACTGAAGGGAGGAAAGAGACACAAGACAGAGACCAGATCTCAACTCAAGACACGGACCCTGAGACCCAGTCTCCACTCTAGACACTGACCCTGAGACCCGGTCATCAACTCAAGACACGGATCCTGAGACCCGGTCTCCACTCTAGACTCTGAGACCCGGTCTCTACTCTAGACACTGACCCTGAGACCCGGTCTCAACTCAAGACACTGACCCTGAGACCCGGTCTCTACTCTAGACACTGACCCTGAGACCCGGTACTCCACTCTAGACACTGACCCTGAGACCGGTCTCTACTCTAGACACTGACCCTGAGACCCGGTCTCTACTCAAGACACTGACCCTGAGACCGGTCTCTACTCTAGACTCTGACCCTGAGACCCGGTCTCTACTCTAGACACTGACCCTGAGACCGGTCTCCACTCTAGACACTGACCCTGAGACCCGGTCTCTACTCTAGACACTGACCCTGAGACCCGGTCTCTACTCAAGACACTGACCCTGAGACCCGGTCTCCACTCTAGACACTGACCCTGAGACCCGGTCCTCTACTCTAGACACTGATCCTGAGACCCGGTCCTCCGACTCTGACCCTGAGACCCGCGTCTCTACTCTAGACTCTGAGACCCGGTCTCTAACTCTAGACTCTGACCCTGAGACCCGGTCTCCACTCTAGACTCTGACCCTGAGACCCTGGTCTCCACTCTAGACACTGACCCTGAGACCCGGTCTCTACTCTAGACTCTGACCCTGGACCCGGTCTCTACTCTAGACTCTGAGACCCGGTCTCTAATCTAGACACTGACCCCTGAGACCCGGCTCTCTACTCTAGACTCTGGACCCTGAGACCGGTCTCCACTCTAGACACTGAGACCCTGAGACCCGGTCTCTACTCTAGACACTGACCCTGAGACCCGGTCTCTACTCTAGACTCTGACCCTGAGACCCGTCTCTACTCTAGACACTGACCCTGAGACACGGTCTCTACTCTAGACTCTGACCCTGAGACCGGTCTCCACTCTAGACACTGACCCTGAGACCCGGTCTCTACTCTAGACTCTGACCCTGAGACCCGGTCCTCTACTCTAGACTCTGACCCTGAGACCCGGTCTCCACTCTAGACTGACCCTGAGACCCGGTCTCTACTCTAGACTCTGACCCTGAGACCCGGTCTCCACTCTAGACACTGAGACCCGGTCTCTACTCTAGACACTGACCCTGAGACCCGGTCTCTACTCTAGATACTGACCCTGAGACCCGGTCTCACATCTAGACTCTGACCCTGAGACCCGGTCTACTCTAGACACTGACCCTGAGACCCGGTCTCTACTCTAGACTCTGACCCTGAGACCCGGTCTCACTCTAGACTCTGACCCTGAGACCCGGTCTACTCTAGACTCTGACCTGAGACCCGGTCTCTACTCTAGACTCTGACCTGAGACCCGGTCTCACTCTAGACTCTGACCCTGAGACCCGGTCTCCACTCTAGACACTGACCCTGAGACCCGGTCTCAACTCTAGACTCTGACCCTGAGACCCGGTCTCCACTCTAGACACTGAGACCCGGTCTCTACTCTAGACACTGACCCTGAGACCCGGTCTCTACTCTAGACTCTGACCCTGAGACCCGGTCTCCACTCTAGACACTGACCCTGAGACCCGGTCCTCTACTCTAGACACTGACCCTGAGACCCGGGCTCTACTCTAGACACTGACCCTGAGACCCGGTCTCTACTCTAGACACTGACCTTGAGACCCGGTCTCCACTCTAGACTCTGACCCTGAGACCCGGTCTCTACTCAAGACACTGATCCTGAGACCGGTCTCTACTCTAGACACTGACCTTGAGACCTGGTCTCTACTCTAGACTCTGACCCTGAGACCCGGTCTCTACTCTAGACACTGACCTTGAGACCTGGTCTCTACTCTAGACACGAACCCTGAGACCCGGTTCTCCACTCTAGACTCTGACCCTGAGACCCGGTCTCCACTCTAGACTCTGACCCTGAGACCCGGTCTCTACTCTAGACTCTGACCCTGAGACCCGGTCTCAACTCAACACACTGAGACCCTGAGACCCGGTCTCTACTCTAGACACTGACCCTGAGACCCTGGTCTCAACTCTAGACACTGACCCTGAGAACCCGGTCTCAACTCTAGACACTGAGACCCTGAGACCCGGTCTCCACTCTAGACACTGACCCTGAGACCCGGTCTCAACTCAACACACTGAGACCCTGAGACCCGGTCTCAACTCTAGACACTGACCCTGAGACCCGGTCTCTACTCTAGACACTGACCCTGAGACACCGGTCTCAAGATACTGATCATGAAAGCCAGTCTCAAGACACTAATGATAATAATAAGAAGTGTTTAGCCTGGATAATTAAATGCTTATTTATGCAATTTTATGAAGATGTTCTCTCCGTTAAAATGTATAATTTTACAACAGGGGGTTAAGAATTCGTGAGAAGTTTTATTTTTTTTGCCGACATTAATCGCTCATCTGTGGTTGTTTTTTTGTGAGCGAGTGCACTGAGAATAAGGAATTAAAATCTGCGCTGAGGCTGTCCCATGTGAACCTTTCAATTCTGAAAAGTTTCACTCATTCTAGTTTACACATCTAAGTGTATATGTATATACGTTTTATATATATGTAGCGTTTATTTAATTTTATTGTTCTACCTATGTGGTTGTTACCGAAAAAACCAAAGAGTGTGGATTCCTGCAGTCACGAAGCTTCAAATCAAGATCAAAGAGTATATATGCGTAGTGTTCTTACTGGTAGGAACCCACTGGTTCTACCAGCCCACAGGGGATTATTGTGTCCGTCCGCCCCGTCCGTCGTGCAGGGAGGGACTGGGTAGGGAGGGTGGGGCTGGGTGGGGAGGGGAGGGTGGGGAAGAGCTGGGTGGGGAGGGTGAGGAGGGGCTGGGCGGGGAGGGTGGGGCTGGGAGGGGAGGGTGGGGCTGTGTGGGAGGGGTGGGGCTGGGTGGGGAGGGGCTGGTCACCCCGTGGTGCCCTTATAAAACTCAACGTTTAACCTACTCACGCCGGCTTGTGCCCGCCCTCACAGTCGGCCATATTTGCGGAATACACCACGCCGCCGTTGACCCTGCAGGCCATTGACCGAGCAAACCCAACGTTCCTACCAGCTCCCTCCGCAGGACAATGTGTTTATGGAGGCACACACTTGAACTCGGAGGCAACACGTTGATTTACTCAGCCCAACAGGGACCGCTACGGAACATTTCACAAGTGAACTCGACCCAACAGGGCAACTACATAACAAGGTCGGTCAGTAACGTAGTGCCGACCGTCCCGTCGAGTATTCGACCGACGACCCTGGGCGGAAACCGAAGACTGTCGGACACGATCGCTCTCTAGCCGTAGTGTCAAGCCGCACCTTACCATAACAAAGGCTCAGTCCTCTTGTTATGTAGACTAGCCGTAGTGTCAAGCCGCACCTCGCCATAACAAAGGCTCAGTCCTTTGTTATGTAGACTAGCCGCAGTGTCAAACCGCACCTTGCCATAACAAAGGCTCAGTCCTTTGTTATGTAGACTAGCCGCAGTGTCAAGCCGCACCTTACCCCCCTTCAGGATCTCTCCAGAAGCTTCTCGGCCCTCATCACGTGTCCCCCAAGTCCCCTTTGGGGCCACCTCGCGACTCTGTCCCGGTCACGTGCCCTCTCGGGTTCACACAGAGAATCACGTCCCCACTTGCTCCTTCTCCGACCCCCCTCACGAGAACTATGCACCCCCCCCTATGACCCGCTTCCATGTCAAATCAATTCTGGTGGCAGAGAGAGAGACTCGGGACGGGCATTTCCACTCTTGTGACGGCAGTTGCCGCTAACGCCATTGTGACCCCTTTTACGCCACTACACATACAAGGGATGGAGAGCAGTGAGTGATCGGGTAGGTGAGTGAGTATTCAGGTGGGTGAGTGAGTGAGTGGGTGAGTGAGTGAGTGTTCAGGTGGGTGAGTGAGTGGGTGAGTGGGTGAGTGAGTGAGTGAGTGTTCGGGTGGGTGGGTGAGTGAGTGAACAACTATCATCAATTCCACTTCCACAATCATCACAACCACCGCCCACCACCACCGCCACCGCCATCACCATGACCATCAACACCTTTCAAAAGACAAAGATCCCCCAATAGCCTTAATAAACTGTAGGGGCAAGTGCTGTTAGCGAGCACCAACGAAGGCCGGCACGGCACACGAGGGGCTGGGTGCCTAACGCCATGCCCGGCCTCCTGTCTCCCCAGTGGCGATGTTTACACATCGCACCAGCTACCTATTTGAGGCTGAGCCGACCGAGGAGAGGCCCAGGACCGGTTCAGATAATCGTCACTGGTGTTATCTATAAGTGGGAATTAAACTCGGGTCGCCGGGTTCGTAGCGCAGCGAACTAACCGCTGACACTACCGCTCCCCACCATCACCACCATCACATCTCTATCCTGACCAACACCACCACCGCCCCCCCCTATCTTAACGACTATCGCCACCTCTACCACACCACCACGACCTACACCATCACCACCACCGCACCTCATCACCACGACCTACACCATCACCACGACCTACACCATCACCACCACCTACACCATCACCACGACCTACACCATCACCACCACCTACACATCACCACCACCGTACCCCACCACCACGACCTACACCATCACCACCACCGCAACTCATCACCACCTCCTACACCATCACCACCACCTACACAATCACCACGACCTACACCATCACCACCACCTACACCATCACCACGACCTACACCATCACCACCACCTACACCATCACCACGACCTACACCATCACCACGACCTACACCATCACCACCACCACCTACACCATCACCACCGCACCTCACCACCACGACCTACACCATCATCACCACCACCGCACCCCACCCATCACACGCCGCACCTCATCACCACGACCTACACCATCACCACGACCTACACCACCACCGCCTACACCATCACCACCACCACGGCACCTCACCCATCACACTCCGCACCTCATCGTGGCGACGACGTCGCACAGGAACTTGAGGCCCTCGTGCCAGTTGGCGCGGCTGCTGCTGCTGCTGGCGGCGGCCCTGAGGGCGTCGGCCAGGCCAGCGGCGAGCAGGCCCGCCAGCCAGGGCCGCCACCCCTGGTCGGAGTCGAGCGCGTCCGCGCGTCCACTCGAGGTAGGAGGCCACCAGGGGCCACCACGGCCCGCCGCCGCCGCCGCCGCCGCCACGGGGCACGGGGGGCGGGGCCGCAACCAACGAGCCGAGCTCCGAGCAGAGGCGAGACGGCACGGAGAGCAGCGCAGGGGCCACCGCGGCGGAGTCACAGCGCAGGTGGCACAGCGAGAAGAGGCCTGGGGAGGGAGGGGAGAGGTGAGGAGGGGAGAGGTGAGGAGGGGAGGGAGGGGAGAGGTGAGGAGGGGAGAGGTGAGGAGGGGAGGGAGGGGAGAGGTGAGGTGAGGTGAGGGGGGGAGGGGTGAGGAGGGGAGAGGTAGGATGGGAGGGGTGAGGAGGGAGAGGTGAGGAGGGGCGAGGAGGGGTGAGGATGGGAGGGGTGAGGATGGGAGGTGAGGAGGGGTGAGGTGAGGAGGGGCGAGGAGGGGAGGGGTGAGGATGGGAGGGGTGAGGAGAGGAGGGGTGAGGAGAGGAGGGGTGAGGATAGGAGGGGCGAGGAGGGGAGGGGTGAGGAGGGGTGAGAGGTGGATGAGTGAGTGAGTAGGTGAACAGGTGGGTGGGTGAGAAAATAGGTGAGTGAGAGGGTGAGTGAGTAAATGCGAGAATGAGTGAGTCGGTGAGTGAGTGGGTGGGTGAGTGGGTGGGTGAGTGGGTGGGTGAGTGGGTGAGTGAGTGGGTGAGTGGGTGGGTGAGTGGGTGGGTGAGTGAGCCATGTGAGCGAGTTGGTGGGCGAGTGGGAGTTGGGAGATGAGGAGCCGAGAGGGACGGTGAGTGAGTGGGCGGATAGCGAAAGCGATTGAGTGCAGGGAGAGTCAGTGAGTGATGGCCGTGTTAAAGCGGGCGCCACGGTGGCAAGATGTTAACTACCTCGCCTGCTAAACAGGAGGTCGTGGGTTCAATCCCGACCCTGACGCCTGCTGCTGTATATTTGGAGTTTGCGTGTCTCTCTCTCATCATCACGATGGCTAGGAGATGTTTACTACCTCGCCTGGTCTACAGGAGGTCGTGGGTTCAATCCCGACCCTGACGCCTGCTGTATATTTGGAGTTTGCGTGTCTCTCTCTCTCATCATCAACACGGTGGCTAGGAGATGTTAACTACCTCGCCTGGTCTGCAGGAGGTCGTGGATTCGATCCCGACCCTGACGCCTGCTGCTGTATATTTGGAGTTTGCGTGTCTCTCTCATCAGCATCACGGTGGCTAGGAGATGTTAAACACCTCGCCTGGTATACAGGAGGTCGTGGGTTCGATCCCGACCCTGACGCCTGCTGCTGTATATTTGGAATTTGTGTCTCTCTCTCTCATCATCAACACGGTGGCTAGGAGATGTTAACTACCTCGCCTGGTGTACAGGAGGTCGTGGGTTCGATCCCGACCCTGACGCCTGCTGCTGTATATTTGGAGTTTGCGTGTCTCTCTCTCATCATCATCACAGTGACTAGGAGATGTTAACTACCTCGCCTGGTATACAGGAGGTCGTGGGTTCGATCCCGACCCTGACGCCTGCTGCTGTATATTTGGAGTTTGCGTGTCTCTCTCTCTCCCCGTGGTCGCGTGGATTTTTCTCCGGGTCCTCCGGTTTTTCCCCTCCACATTCACAATCGACGTCAAGCGTCGATTCTGTATTTGGCCGCTAGGAATTTCCACACGGTGATAAGGCACTTAAATTTCGATTTAAAGCTTTCGTGACTGCAGGGATTCATCTTCTTGGTTCTTTCGGTAAAGTCATCACGTAGAAGGGAAGTAATAAAATAATAAAAATAAAACATAATAAAATAATTCTCACGACGTTTCGGCCACAACGCAAGCAGCCGTCCTCAAGTGAAGAAACAGGTCTGTCAGGAAGACAGCGTCTGAATGACACACCCCAGGCTTGGAGCGTCTATTTAAGCTAGGTTGGAGCGGGAAGGTGCGCCTTGACAAAAGAATTTGCATATCAATAGGAATTTAGCATATTTATGGGAAATGCAGATATGGGATTCGTACTACTTGTGAAGTGCGTAGGAGGTGGGAAGGGGGTTTAAAGTCATTATGCCCGTGCATTATGCGGGATTAGCAGAATCAAAGGGAGGGGGTAGGAGTAGCATTAATGAAGTGAAGGAATGTTAATAGTATGTAGCTGCAGAAACCGACCGTGTAGTTACTCTAGATTTGAATCTTTCGTGACTGCAAGGATTCATATTCTTAGGTTTTTTCGGTAAAGTCACGTAGGTAAAACATTAAAATTAATAAAAGTAAAATAAAATAAAAATCACGACGTTTCGGAGGCAACACAAGCTTCCGTCTTCAGGTGGAACCGTCACAGCCACGACTGCTGTATCACGCCGGGTCGGGGACCAAGTCAAGGACTTTATGAGTAACTACACATATTCGACTGCTGTATCAAGTAAATGATACAGCTGTCGTGGCTGTGACGGTTCCACCTGAAGACGGAAGCTTGTGTTGCCTCCGAAACGTCGTGATTTTTATCTTTATTTTATTTTACTTTTATTAATTTTAATGTTTTACCTACGTGACTTTACCGAAAAAACCTAGGAATATGTGTAGTTACTCATCAAGTCCTTGACTTGGTCCCCGACACGGTGTGTCGGACACGGCAAATCGCGCGCCCACTCACCTCTCCACACGGCGAGACGCACGGCCATCGAGTCCGCATTCACAAGGTCGAGCAGCTCCAACATCCGTGACGTCACTTCCTGCAACTGAGGATAAAACCGTGACCAAACAAAAATTAAAGGAATCCACCCATCGGATGGAGAGTCATTTGAACGCGCTGTTACACGCAAGCTCACGGGATGTTATTTGACATGAAACGAGGGGTGTGTGGGGTGAGACAAAAACTGCGTTCAAACCATCACACACCTGCCAAACCACAAAGTCTGCGGGTCGCAGAGACGCTCACCCACACAGGGAACGAAGCCTGCTCGCCCGCTCACCCACTCACCCGCTC
This sequence comes from Lethenteron reissneri, assembly GCF_015708825.2. Classification (NCBI taxonomy): domain Eukaryota; kingdom Metazoa; phylum Chordata; class Hyperoartia; order Petromyzontiformes; family Petromyzontidae; genus Lethenteron; species Lethenteron reissneri. Next base: position 16,587 of record NW_026890792.1, on the reverse strand, counting down.
ACCCGCTCACCCACTCACCCGCTCACCCACTCACCCGCTCACCCGCTCACCCACACAGTGACCGAACCCCGCTCACCCACTCAGTCGCTCACCCGCTCACCCACACAGTGACCGCTCACCCGCTCACCCGCTCACCCGCTCACCCGCTCACCCGCTCACCCGCTCACCTGCTCACCCGCTCACCCACTCACCAAGTCACTTACTCGGACACCACAGGTCACATCACTTCTCTTTCTGCTCCACTTTGGAAATCCTTCCTTTCCCCCGCACATCGTCTGTTTTCCCAAGCACTTATTGCCTTCTTTGATGAGTAAATTAAATAAATTTAAACTCGTCAACTCGTATGATACAACTGTGATAGTGCCGTCTGTTGCTGGACGCTTAAAGTTTTTTGAGCTGTGCAAAGTAAAAAGAAAGGAAATATTACACTATGAGACCTCTCCTTTACCAGTGGCAAAATATAGTAATAGGTTTTTACCCTTTCAACTGGTACAAAAACTGACACCTTTATACAAGGCATCATGTTTGCAATAACCACAACACAAGCAGTTAAAATGCAAACAAAAAGAAACAACTCTGATGATGATAATGATATGCACTGTCCTTGAAGTTGATTGGTCCACACCCGAGACAGCTTTCTTAGAGCCTAGTCTCCATTGGTGTTGGACCAGATGACGCCAAAAGGCACACAACTCAAACATGATGCCTTGTATAAAGGTGTCAGTCTTTGTACCAGTTGAAAGGGTAAAAAACTATTACTAAAATATTACAATTAGAAAAAAAATTCTGTAAAAAATAAATTATTATAAAAAATATATGTATATATCTTCTTGGTTCTTTCGGTAAAGTCACGTAGAAGGGAAGTAATAAAATAATAAACATAAAACATAATAATATGTTTTTTATTATTATAAAAATAAAACATAATAATATGTTTTTTATTATTTTATTACTTCCCTTCTACGTGACTTTACCGAAAGAACCAATAAGATCAATCCCTGCAGTCACGAAAGCTTTAAATCGAAAAATATATACAATTAAAAAATTAACCCGTAAAAACAAAGTTTTTCACTATAAATCCTTTATATGCGTGGCGGCTATAGTCCTCTCGTCCTCTGGCTTGAGATGGCTGCCACCTATGGGTCAGATGATTGCCTGCCACCATTAAGCAATTGCTAATTAAATATAATTTTTTTTGTTCCTAAAAAGTGTAAAATTTTGCAAAATTTTTTTCACGAAAATTAATTGTCACGCACAACGAGTCCGTGTGGAAAATGTCAGCTCGATTGGATCACGGGAAGTGGGTTAAAAAACGACCGAAAGATTTGCACGGTCGTAAGCGCGCAAGCAGCAAGCAAGTGAACTAAATATAAAAGATTTTAAAAAACGACCGAAAGATTTGCACGGTCGTAAGCGCGCAAGCAAGCAAGCAAGTGAACTAAATATAAAAGATTTTAAAAAACGACCGAAAGATTTGCACGGTCGTAAGCGCGCAAGCAAGCAAGCAAGCGAACTTAATATAAAGGATTTAAAAATGAAAACGCGCAAGCATCGCCCCCTTCCATCGCTGCGTAAAAACCCGAGCTCACGTCCGACTCTGCCGCCCCTTCCTCCGCCGCCTGCGACGTCTCTCTCCGCTCCGCTACGGCCACCGCGATGGACAGGAAGAGGCGCACAAAGTTGTGGATGCCGGCCTCGCCGAGGTCCTGCATGCGCCGCTTGTGGAATTTGGAGTAAATTCTGTGTCGGGAGGGAGGTGAGGTGAGGGAGGTGAGGGAGGTGATGGAAGGAGGTGAGGTGAGGGAGGTGATGGAGGGAGGTGAGGTGAGGGAGGTGAGGTGAGGGAGGTGAGGAAGGTGAGGATGGTAGGTGAGGGAGGGAGGGTGGTAGGGGAGGGAGGTGAGGGAGGGAGGTAGGTGAGGGTGGTTGAGGTGAGGGAGGTGATGGAGGGAGGGAGGGAGGGAGGTGAGGGAGGGAGGGGAGAGAGGTAGGTGAGGGGTGGTGAGGTGAGGGAGGTTGATGGAGGGAGGTGAGGAAGGTGAGGGAGGGAGGGTGGTAGGTGAGGGAGGGAGGGAGGTGATGGAGGGTGGTAGGTGAGGGAGGTGAGGGGAGGGAGGGGAGGGAGGGAGGTGAGGGAGGGAGAGAGGTAGGTGAGGGTGGTGAGGTGAGGGAGGGTGATGGAGGGAGGTGAGGAAGGTGAGGTGAGGGAGGGTGGTAGGTGAGGGAGGTGAGGGAGGGAGGTGAGGAAGGTGAGGGAGGGAGGGTGGTAGGTGAGGGAGGTGAGGGAGGGAGGTGAGGAAGGTGAGGGAGGGAGGGTGGTAGGTGAGGGAGGTGAGGTGAGGGAGGTGATGGAGGGAGGTGAGGAAGGTGAGGGAGGGAGGGTGGTAGGTGAGGGAGGTGAGGGAGGGAGGTGAGGAAGGTGAGGGAGGGAGGGTGGTAGGTGAGGGAGGTGAGGGAGGGAGGTGAGGAAGGTGCGGGAGGGAGGGTGGTAGGTGAGGGAGGTGAGGGAGGGAGGTGAGGAAGGTGAGGGAGGGAGGGTGGTAGGTGAGGGAGGGAGGGAGGTGATGGAGGGTGGTAGGTGAGGGAGGTGAGGGAGGGAGGGAGGGAGGTGAGGGAGGGAGAGAGGTAGGTGAGGGTGGTGAGGTGAGGGAGGTGATGGAGGGAGGTGAGGAAGGTGAGGGAGGGAGGGTGGTAGGTGAGGGAGGGAGGGAGGTGATGGAGGGTGGTAGGTGAGGGAGGTGAGGGAGGGAGGGAGGGAGGGAGGTGAGGGAGGGAGAGAGGTAGGTGAGGGTGGTGAGGTGAGGGAGGTGATGGAGAGAGGTGAGGAAGGTGAGGGAGGGAGGGTGGTAGGTGAGGGAGGGAGGGAGGTGATGGAGGGGTAGGTGAGGGAGGTGAGGGAGGGAGGGAGGGAGGTGAGGGAGGGGAGAGGTAGGTGAGGGTGGTGAGGTGAGGGAGGTGATGGAGGGAGGTGAGGAAGGTGAGGGAGGGAGGGGGTGGTAGGTGAGGGAGGGAGGGAGGTGATGGAGGGTGGTAGGTGAGGGAGGGAGGGAGGGAGGTGAGGGAGGGAGAGAGGTAGGTGAGGGTGGTGAGGTGAGGGAGGTGATGGAGGGAGGTGAGGAAGGTGAGGGAGGGGTGGTGGGTGAGGGAGGGAGGTAGGTGAGGGAGGTGAGGGAGGGAGGGTGGTAGGTGAGGGAGGTGAGGGAGGGAGGTGAGGAAGGTGAGGGAGGGTGGTAGGTGAGAGGGGGAGAGAGGTAGGTGAGGGTGGTGAGGTGAGGGAGGTGATGGAGGGAGGTGAGGAAGGTGAGGGAGGGAGGGTGGTAGGTGAGGGAGGTGAGGAAGGTGAGGGAGGGAGGGTGGTAGGTGAGGGAGGTGAGGGAGGGAGGTGAGGAAGGTGAGGGAGGGAGGGTGGTAGGTGAGGGAGGTGAGGTGAGGGAGGTGATGGAGGGAGGTGAGGAAGGTGAGGGAGGGAGGGTGGTAGGTGAGGGAGGTGAGGGAGGGAGGTGAGGAAGGTGAGGGAGGGAGGGTGGTAGGTGAGGGAGGTGAGGGAGGGAGGGAGGGTGAGGAAGGTGAGGGAGGGAGGGTGGTAGGTGAGGGAGGTGAGGGAGGGAGGTGAGGAAGGTGAGGGAGGGAGGGTGGTAGGTGAGGGAGGGAGGGAGGTGATGGAGGGTGGTAGGTGAGGGAGGTGGGAGGGAGGGAGGGAGGGAGGTGAGGGAGGGAGAGAGGTAGGTGAGGGTGGTGAGGTGAGGGAGGTGATGGAGGGAGGTGAGGAAGGTGAGGGAGGGAGGGTGGTAGGTGAGGGAGGGAGGAGGTGATGGAGGGTGGTAGGTGAGGGAGGTGAGGGAGGGAGGGAGGGAGGGAGGTGAGGGAGGGAGAGAGGTAGGTGAGGGTGGTGAGGTGAGGGAGGTGATGGAGAGAGGTGAGGAAGGTGAGGGAGGGAGGGTGGTAGGTGAGGGAGGGAGGGAGGTGATGGAGGGTGGTAGGTGAGGGAGGTGAGGGAGGGAGGGAGGGAGGTGAGGAGGGAGAGAGGTAGGTGAGGGGTGGTGAGGTGAGGGAGGTGATGGAGGGAGGTGAGGAAGGTGAGGGAGGGAGGGTGGTAGGTGAGGGAGGGAGGGAGGTGATGGAGGGTGGTAGGTGAGGGAGGGAGGGAGGGAGGTGAGGGAGGGAGAGAGGTAGGTGAGGGTGGTGAGGTGAGGGAGGTGATGGAGGGAGGTTGAGGAAGGTGAGGGAGGGAGGGTGGTAGGTGAGGGAGGGAGGTAGGTGAGGGAGGTGAGGGAGGGAGGGTGGTAGGTGAGGGAGGTGAGGGAGGGAGGTGAGGAAGGTGAGGGAGGGTGGTAGGTGAGAGGGGGAGGGTTGGTAGGTGAAGGAGGGAGGGAGTAAGGGAGAGTGGTAGGTAATGTGAGGGAGGGAGGGTGGTAGGGAGGGAGGTAGGTGAGGGTGGTAGGTGAGGGAGGGAGTGAGGGAGGGAGGTGAGGGTGGCAGGTGATGTGAGGGTGGTAGGGTAGGTAGGGGAGAGAGGGTGGTAGGTGAGGTAGGAGGGAAAGGGGGGAGAGAAAGGGAGTAGCCGGGAGGGCGTGGGCACATTAAGCAAACAAAAAAAACGACATGATGAACGAAGCAAAGTGCCGAAATGATCGAGCATCTTTCTCGTCTGATCGTTAAAAAAGGAGGGAGGCGGACAGTGAGTTGAATTGAGAGGGCACTGTGTGGCTCACTCACTCACCCACACACCCACAGACATCTACTCACTCATAATACATATTTTTTGGGTTCGATCGCGTAAATATCAATGTGTCGTTAAAACCTCCACCACCGACACAGCCAATAGTGAGGTTTGTCACGTACACAGAACGTGTCGAATTAGTTACTAGTTCGACACAAAGTGTGTCTTGGCTGTGTCGGGTGATGGCGGTTTGAACCGACACATTTACTATTGACGTGTTAAATCCACTCACCCATTCACCCTCTCATTAACCCACTCACCAATACATTCACTCATTCAGGCTCCCAGCCAGGGCAATCCACTCACCGGCTCACGCAAAGTTTCACTCGCTTACCCAACCACTAACTAATCCACCCACCCATACATCCACTCACTCAGTCAACCAATCAGTCTCCTAGCCAGACACCAAATCCCTCATTCGCTTATCACTTATCACTCTACTACAGAGACAGTCACTCGCTCATTCACTTCATCACTCATTCATTCATTCACCCATCCACTCACTCATCAATCTCCCACCCAAACATACACTCGAATACCCCGCTCACTCATTCACATACCCACAACCGAGTGGAACTAATAGGGACCATGGGTGAAACTCATTTTCCACTCACGCAACTTGCAAACCTTTGTGGATTATTGCCTATAAAACTGGTCAACACACTTTTTCTGGCATTAAGGTATTCCAACGACTTTTAAGGTAATTTTGGGGTGCTGATTCCAAATCTGGCATCAGTTTTTTGTCTATTACATCAGGTTTTTGAGATATTAATATTGCATTTTCAATAAAAACCTGCAGAAGAAAAATCTTAAATAAATGTGGATATCTACATAAAATGATATTATAAACACACTATCCTAAAAATACAGCACCATATTTTAACACTAAAGCAGTCACTGACTCGCAAACAACTTGCAATCATAAGTGACAGAGTTAATTTCGGGAAAAATCAATGAAAATGAGGTATGCCGATAGCATAAAAATGAGATGTGATAGAGCAAATCTGAGGTCAGATTTGGAATCAGCACCCTGAATAGTCTAGAACAGCTGCAAAAGTCCAGGCCAGAATGTTTTGTTGTTGGTTGACCAGTAAAGTCACGACGAGAAGGGAAATAATAAAATAATAAAAATAAAACATAATAAAATACAATTCTCACGACGTTTCGGCCACAACGCAAGCAGCCGTCCTCAGGTGTTGATATGCAAATTCCTTTGTCAAGGCGCTCTCCTCCTCTAACCCAGCTTAAATATACGCTGCCAAGCTTGGTGGTGTTCATTCAGACGCTGTCTTTCCGACAGACCTGTTCTTCACCTGAGGACGGCTGCTTGCGTTGTGGCCGAAACGTCGTGAATTATTTATGTTTTATTTTATTATTTTATATTTCCCTTCTACGTGACTTTACCGAAAGAAACCAAGAAGATGTTTTTGTGTTGTTGTTGACCAGTGAAATGCGCTTATGCTCCCTCTTACCTGCCCTTGATCTGGGCCCACGATCGCACACCGGGTCTCCCGCATCGACCAATCAGGTACCCAGAAAGATATGGCCACGAACAGTTGAAAGCTGCTCCCGCGATTGGATAGAATTGGCCACGGTGGGCAGGGCTTAGCGGGCAGCACGCCCGGACGTCGGCCAATAGGAGCGCAGGAGAGGTGGCGGCGTTTGACCAATCCCTGCAGGCCGAGCCTTGGCACGTTGAAGAGATCGTTCTGTGCGAGAGGACCATCAGCCACGATCGATCCACTGCTGGATGAAGACTTGAGCCGAAAAACTCAAGAGATTAACGGCTTATAGCATTACTCACAGAGGTACAGATTAAGGACTCAAAAACCTACGATGTCAGAACATGGGGATGGCTCACCGTCTGACACAGCCCTTTTAAAAGCCCTAAAGTAAAATAAGTATAACCCGTAAAAACAAGTTTTTCACTATAAATCCTTTATATTGCGTGGCGGCTAGAGTCCTCTCGTCCTCTGGCTTGAGATGGCTGCCACCTATGGGTCAGATGATTGCATTGCACCATTAAGCAATTGGTAATTAAATATAATATTTTTGTCCTAAAAGTTGTAAAATTTTGGAAGAAAAAATTTCGCGAACATTAATTGTCACGCACAACGAGTCTGTGTGCAAAATGTCAACTCGATTGGATCACGGGAAGTGGGTTAAAAAACGACCGAAAGATTTGCACGGTCCTAAGCAAGCAAGCAAACTTAATATAAAGGATTTAAAAAAGAAGACATAATCCCAAGAACTCGAGATTACCGGCTTATAGCCCTGACAGTCTTTATGACCCTCCAAAGAGAGAAAGACAGAGATAAGGAGAGAGACACGGACCCATGACTCAAACCAGGTACTCAACACATTCCTCCTGCGGAGGGAGCTGGTAGGAACGTCGGGTTGCTCGGTCAATGGCCTGCAGGGTCAACGGCGGCGTGGTGTATTCCGCAAAAAATGCCCGACTGTGAGGGCGGGCACAAGCCGGCGTGAGTAGGTTTAAACGTTGAGTTTTATAAGGGCACCGCGGGGTGAGCAGCCCCTCCCCACCCCCAGCCCCCCACCCTCCCACCCCCACCACCCAGCCCTACCCTCCCCACCCCAAGCCCCTCCCCACCCAGCCCATCCCCACCCAGCCCCTCCCCCACCCCAGCCCCTCCCCACCCAGCCCCTCCCCACCCCTCCCCACCCAGCCCCTCCCCACCCAGCCCCTCCTGCACGACGAACGGACGGACACAATAATCCCCTGTGGGCTGGTGTAACCAGGAGGTTCCTACCAGTAACAGCTCCTGGTTTATAGCCCTGACACGGCATTCACTGCCGCAACATCAAACTTGATGTGGAGCTTTCGCGACTGCAGGAACTACTCTTTGGTTGTTTTGGTAAAGTCACGTAGAAAGAGAAAATAATGAATCGAACAATTATTTAAATGTATTACTTCATAAAAGAAAGAAAAAAAATCAAATAATTATTAAATTTAGCATTTTATAATAAATTAAATAATGTTTACTGTTTTTTTTCCCTTTATACGTGACTTTAATAATTATTTAAATTTATTATTCTAGAATAGAAAGAGGAAAAAATTACATTTAGAATTTTATAACAAATTAAATATTTTTTTACTTTCTACGCGACTTTAAAATAATTATTTAACTCATTATTTTCTCTTCCTACGTGACTTACTGAAAGACCCAAAGAGTGTTGCAACATCCTCCAATAGCCAGAATCGAAATATGCATCTGTCCTGGAGAGATCCGATGGAGGTACAACGCTCTCTTTCACAGATGTCCAGCAGGGGCAGTAGAGAAACACACCAAGGCAGAGGTCGCAACCGGGTACCCGATACCCGTACCCTACCCGATACCCGGCTACCCGTTTCGACCCTGGTGCGGCCGGGTACGGGTAGGCCGTGAGTCACTGGTGAGTCACCGTTTGTCACTCATTTCCCAACGTCTTGTCTCTTCTCACAATTCAAGTTCCTAGTATCAACCCACCCGCGCCTGCAACATGGCTTCATCCCAGAGGTCGCAATCAGGTACCCAATACCCGTACCCTACCCGTACCCGGCCGGCTGGGTACGGGTAGGGTACGGGTACGGCCGGGTACGGGTACCCGTTTGCGACCCTGGTGCGGCCGGGTACGGGAAGAAATCAAAACCCGTTTGCGGACCTCTGCACCGAGGTTGTGCAGGAGTCGAACACAGGCTATGTGGAGTTACCAGCTCTCTCCATGGTCATGATACAGGTAGGAACAACCGTTCCACACTGCACACCAGGGATTATTTGTCTGTCTGGCTGTCGTGCATAGCAACGCCCTCGAGTTGTATTTCATAGAGCGCTTCGGGCGGGCTCAGCACCACGTGACGCGCCGCCCCACGCGGTTTGCGCCGCGTGACACGGATCGCAGGAATGCGCCGTCCAACAAGTTCATACCTGCCCCACTCCGAAGGAACGCGTTGAACCAGAGGTCGCAACCGGGTACCCGATACCCGTACCCTACCGATACCCAGCTACCCGTTGGTAGTGTTGGTTCTCACCGCCTGGCTGCTGCTGACTTCCCATGTGTCTGGGGTCCCTCGGAGAATACGACGCTGTAAAGATACAGCTTCTACCCCTGCTGCTGCTGCTGCTGCTGTTGCTGATGGTACGGGAAGCCGTTTGCGACCCTGGTGCGGCAGGGTAGGGGTACGGGTAGGCCGTGAGTCACTGGTGAGTAACCGTTTGTCACTCATTTCGGGTAGGGTACGGGTAGGACGGGTACCCGTACCCGGGTACCCGTACCCAGCCGGGTACGGGTACCCGTTTGCGACCCTGGTGCGGCCGGGTACGGGTAAGGAATCAAAACCCGTTTGCGACCTCTGGTTGAACCCCTTAAGAGGCATATTTCGACGACCTGGGACTCAAACAACAGCCCCCCCCCTCCCCGCACGTCCGCAAGAGGCGACCGGCCTGCGCTTGCTTACCAGCCGCTTGCTGTAGAACTCCCACAGGAAGGCGACTGCAGCCACGCTCGGCTCCCACAGGTCGCACAGGGAGAGCGTGTGGGTCAGGGTTGGCGCGGAGACGCTTCCTCTCTCTGGCAGTGCTAGCGAGAGTCGACGGCACACCACCAACAAACATCACCACCACCAGCACCAACCACCACCACTATCATCACTACCGTCATCACCACCATCACCATCATCATCACCACCAACCAACACCACCGTCACCGTCACCGTCGTCACCATCACCATCATCGCCACCACCATCACCATCACCACCACCATCACCACCACCATCACCACCATCACCACCATCACCAACATTTGTGGTAGTGTTTGGTTTCTCACCGCCTGGCTGCTGCTGCCCTTCCCACGTATCTGGGGTCCCTCGGAGAATACGACGCTGTAAAGATACAGCTTCTACTCTTGCTGCTGCTGATGCTGATGCTGCTGATGGTGATGCTGATGATGCTGCTGATGATGCTGCTGATGCTGCTGCTGATGGCGATGAGGTGTACATGACGAAGATAAAAATAACTACATTAAATCACGACGTTTCGGAGGCAACACAAGCTTCCGTCATCAGGTGGGACAACTACAGCAAAAAACTGAATTACTGTCCCACTACAATAATTCTGTATTTTTTTTTTGCTGTGGTTGTCCCACCTGATGATGGAAGCTTGTGTTGCCTCCGAAACGTCGTGATTTAATGTAGTTATTTTTATTTTCTACCTAGGTGACTTTACCGAAAGAACCAAAGAGTATGGATCCTTGCTGTCACGAAAACTTTAATCTAGAATGACGAAGATGTTGATACTCCTGGTGAATGATGATGATGGCGGTAATGATGCAGCTGATATTGATGCAGCCGATGATACTAACGATGAAAATATGCCAGTGATTATAATTATGAAAATGCTGCTGCTGATAGTGATGCCACTAGTTAAGAGCAGAGGATACCGATGATGATGATGATGATGCACTCATACCTGTGAATCGAAACACTTCCTCAGGAATTCCTCCATCAACGGCCAATTACTCTGAAACTGGATTCACAACACGGATAAGCACACGACGTGAGTGAGTGGGTGGATGAGTGAGTGAATGAGTGAGTAGGTGGTTGAGTGAGTGAATAGGCGAGTGAGTGAATGGTGGGTGGGGTGGATGAGTGAGAAATGAGTGAGTAGGTGGTTGAGTGAGTGGATAGGCGAGTGAGTGGGGTGGATGAGTGAGAAAATTAGTGAGTAGGTGGTGTGAGTGGGTAGTCAGGTGGGCTGGCGAATGAACGAAAGTGTGGGTGAATGAGTGAGTGAATGAGTGAGTAGGTGGTTGAGTGAGTGAATAGGCGAGTGAGTGAGTGGGTAGTCAGGTGGGCTGGCGAATGAACGAAAGTGTGGGTGAATGAGTGAGTGAATGAGTGAGTAGGTGGTTGAGTGAGTGAATAGGCGAGTGAGTGAATGGGTAGTCAGGTGGGCTGGTGAATGAACGAAAGTGTGGGTGAATGAGTGAGTGAATGAGTGAGTAGGTGGTTGAGTGAGTGAATAGGCGAGTGAGTGAATGGGTAGTCAGGTGGGCTGGTGAATGAACGAAAGTGTGGGTGAATGAGTGAGTGAATGAGTGAGTAGGTGGTTGAGTGAGTGAATAGGCGAGTGAGTGAGTGGGTAGTCAGGTGGGCTGGTGAATGAACGAAAGTGTGGGTGAATGAGTGAGTGAATGAGTGAGTGAATGAGTCATCTCAGTCATCTCGGTCATCTCGGTCAGTCGACCCGTGGAACCTGGGTCTGCCCCGTGACCTCCTGCCAGCGGGCGTTCGACACTTCACGTGGCCTTAAGGTGCACTTGGCCTGGCACAAGCGCCGTGGTGACGTCACCGCCACTAAGTGGCGAATGGCGGTTGTTGTTGTTGTTGTTGTTAATGGGTAAGTTGTGGGGGAGCGTTAGTGCAGCAGTTTGCACGCTACTAACCCGGCGACCTGAGTTCGATTCCCACTCACGGCCAACACTAGTGACGATCATCTGAACCGGTCTGGGCCTCCCTAGGTCAACTCAGCCTCACAATGAGTACTTAGTGCAGTGTGTAAACGTTGCCATTAAGGAGATAAAGGCGGCGGGGTCGTGGTGTTGGCCACCCACCCCCTCGTGTGCCGTGCCAGCCTTCATAGGTGCTACTCCGCTAACAGTCTGTTTAAAGGCTCTATGAGGGATCTTTTGTCTGTCTTTGAATGGTGTGAGTAGGTGAGTGAGTGAGTGTGTGTGCATATGAATATGTGAAGATCTAACCTCCAGTCGCATCGCTAACCAACCCGGACACAGCCCAAAAATCCATAGCACCGAACGTGACCCGAAAACCAACCCCTAATCCTATCCCTAACCACGACCTCCACCGCAACCACCAACCCCGCCACCAGAACTGATGTAAACGCTAACCCTTAACACCAGCCCGAGCAGTTCCATTACCCCGACTCTAACCTCGACCCCAACCCATAACTCCTTGCCTACCCACCCCCGCCCCACCTTCCTCTCCCTCACCATCTCCTCTCCTCCGCCACTGGTCTCCGTTTCCCCCCCCCTTCACCCCTTTGCCCCTCTCCCTCACCCTCACCGTCTCCTCCTCCCCTCCCCGCGTCGTCTTCGCCACCCCAAGTGACGCCACGTGAGCCAGCAGCCAAACACCCACGGCGAGGGGATCCCTCGTCCCCTCAATCCCTCCACCCATTCCTCCCCTTCCTCCACCACCACCATCGCCACCACCACGCCCCACCGCCTCTCCTCCCTCCATGTGTCGCGTGTCCGATGTGCGAGAGAGAACCGGCCCAGAATGGCTGCGGGGTGCTGCAACAACGCGTTCGATTTGATCAGAGAACATCGCTAACAACTCATTGAATTATACGAATAATTTGTTTTTAACTTCACCAGGTTAAGCCCACTGAGCAGCGTAGCTCTTTTTGCCATTACATCGGCTCCAATGCTCGCGATTGCACTTGTCTATGATGGGGTCTCCAAACAATGGCAGAGAGACAGACAGACTGGTCTCTGATGGGGTTTCTAAGACAATGACAGACAGACCAGTCTCTGATGGGGTTTCTAAGACAATGACAGACTAATCTATGATGAGTTTCAAGACAATGGCAGACGGACAGGCCGGTGTCTGATGGAGTCTCTACACAGTGACAGACAGAACAATCTCTGATGGAGTTTCTAAAGACTGACAGACAGACTAATCTCTGATGGAGTCTCTACACAGTGACAGACAGACAGACCAGTCTCTGATAGGGTTTCTAAGACAACGACAGACACACAGACAGACTTGTCTCTGATGGAGTCTCTAGACAGCGACAGACAAGGGGGAGGGGGGTTAAAGGTGCAGCCTCGCAACCACGCGCTCACGCGACCGCCAGCGGTAGGACCCACGCATGCAGGGAGCTCTGCGGTGAGCCGTTCCCTCACCTGGGTGAGAAAAGTTTTGGTCGATGGTCGAGGAACATGAGCACCATTGTCCACATCTCTCGCACGCAGCCACACGGAAACGGGTCCTGGGTGACCTCTTCGAATGGAGTTAGCTGTGGAACAAGTATAACCCGTAAAAACAAAGTTTTTCACTATAAATCCTTTATATGCGTGGCGGCTAGAGTCCTCTCGTCCTCTGGCTTGAGATGGCTGCCACCTATGGGTCAGATGATTGTCTGCCACCATTAAGCAATTGGTAATTAAATATAATATTTTTGTCATAAAAAGTGTAAAATTTAGGAAAAAAATTTCACGAACATTAATTGCCACGCACAACGAGTCTGTGTGCAAAATGTCAGCTCGATTGGATCACGGGAAGTGGGTTAAAAAACGACCGAAAGATTTGCACGGTCCTAAGCAAGCAAGCAAGCAAGCGAACTTAATATAAAGGATTTAAAAAACAACAGGAGATGAGAATACATACACACGGACCGGTTTCTCTGATGGGAGTCTCCAGACAATGCAAAAAATAATACTTAAGGACATAAGCGAGAGAGAGATACGTACCTTGTTGTGTTTATTAACGGCAACTTGAACGAGGTCGGTCATTAACGAGCGAACCAGGTCGTCAATAAACGAGCTCGGTGTTTCACAGTCAAATCTATATGGCTGGAAACCTATTGTGAAACACACACACACACACAAACACGCACACGCACGCACACACACACTATATAATTGGACCAACAAACACAAAGATCCCCATATTCTTAGGTTTTTCGGTAAAGTCACGTAGGTAAAACATTAAAATTAATAAAAGTAAAATATAACAAAAAATAAAATCACGACGTTTCGGAGGCAACACAAGCTTCCGTCTTCAGGTGGAACCGTCACAGCCACGACTTTACCGAAAAAACCTAAGAATATGAATCCTTGCAGTCACGAAAGCTTCAAATCTACAAAGATCCCCCCCACATATCCATACACAGTCGGGTCAAGTGCTGTTAACCGAGCGCGCGTTTAATTAAGGCCGGCAAGGCGCACGAGTGGATCTGTGTGGCTAGCACCACGCCAGGCTGCCTTTGTCTCTCCCCAGCGCTGATCATGTACGCACTCTGCCAAGCAGCCATGGAACGCGGAGTCCACCTAGGGGAGCCCAGGACCCCGTTCGGATGATCGTCACCGATGTTGGCCGTGAGCGGGAATCGAACTCGGGTGGGCAGGTTTGTAACGCAGCGTAGCGCTAAACCCGGGACCACTGCTCCCCCGCAAAAAACAAAGATCCCCGTGTAGCCTCGTGGAGCAAGTGCTGTTAGCGAGCACCTATCAAGGCTGCCCATGGCACACGAGGGGGTGGGGTGGCCAATAACAGTAGTGATATGTACACACCACACTCGGTACTCATTTGAGGCCGAGTCGACCTAGGAGAGGCTCAGAACCGGTTGAGATAATCGTCACCGGCGTTGGCTGTGAGCGGGAATCGAACTCTGGTCGCCAGGTTCGTAGCCCAGTGCACTAACCACGACACTACCGCTCCCCACGTACTGTTGAAGGACTGTGACACGGCCATTAAGAACCCCTATCAGAGACGCCCAGACTAAAGACTCGAACCCAGATCCTGACCCTTAGCATTACCGGCTCAGTGTCTCTGACACGGCCATCATGAACCCCGTGAGAGCGACGCGCAGACTCAAGACTCGAGCCTATGATTTCAGCGGTGCTGAGATGTTAACTACCTTGCCTGGTATACAGGAGGTCGTGGGTTCGATCCCGACCCTGACACCTGCTGCTGTATATTTGGAGTTTGCGTGTCTCTCTCTCTCTCATCATCCTCACGGTGGCTAGGAGATGTTAACTACCTCGACTGGTGTGCAGGAGGTCGTGGGTTCGATTCCGACCCTGACGCCTGCTGCTGTATATTTGGAGTTTGCGTGTCTCTCTCTCATCATCATCACGGTGGCTAGGAGATGTTAACTACCTCGCCTGGTATGCAGGAGGTCGTGGGTTCGATTCCGACCCTGACGCCTGCTGCTGTATATTTGGAGTTTGCGTGTCTCTCTCTCTCATCACCATCACGGTGGCTAGGAGATGTTAACTACCTCGCCTGGTATGGAGGAGGTCGTGGGCTCGATCCCAACCTGACGCCTGCTGCTGTATTTGGAGTTTGCATGTCTCTCTCTCTCTCATCATCATCACGGTGGCTAGATGTTGACTACTTCGCTTGGTGTGCAGGAGATCGTGGGTTCGATTCCGACCCTGACGCCTGCTGCTGTATATTTGGAGTTTGCATCTCTCTCTCATCATCACGGTGGCTAGGAGATGTTAACTACCTCGCCTGGTGTACAGGAGGTCGTGGGTTCTACCCCGACCTGATGCCTGCTCTGTATATTTGGAGTTTGCGTGTCTCTCTCCCTGCGCTCACGTGGATTTGTCTCTGGGTCCTCCGGTTTTTCCCTCCACATTTATGATCAACGTGCGCTTAAAAGCGTGCCATCAATTGTGGCCAGGTCGCTTCTGGAAAAAAAAGTCTATAGAGCTCAGTGGGCCTCGCCTGGTAACATAAATAAAATTGTTTAAATACTTTAGTTATACATCTCCCCGACGACGAGGCCGTTGCGAATTATTTGCGTTTCAAGAAATGTAAACTCGTTCGATTGAAGCGCTGATTTTTATTTATTTCGCGAGCACTGTCGAGGGACAATGCGTGAGTGCGAACGAAATGAATTTCAAAGTATCCCGTCAGTTTGAACGTACAGTTAGAAAACTCCTCCCTTTAAAACTTCAGATTTTCTTGAGGGAGCCGTAGTGTTTATGGGTCCCAGATCGCCGCAATTACCGGCGAGCTTAATTAAATGCCCTTTTAACTCTCTTCTCCGAGACACGTGTGTGTGTGTCTGAGAGCGAGTGGGGGTGGGGGGGGTGGACTGTTGAGTGGACGGTTACAGTTGTGAGGTTTAAAGTACCAGTTTGTATTTGAGGTGCAAAGTGGAAGAGGTGATTGGGGATAGTTAAGGGTGGGAATTGTGAATACAGAGCAAATGCTAATGGTTCATAATAGCTCTGTCAAAGGCACTCAGAGCCAGCAGTGCTAAGGACATGAGTTTGAGACTGGGTCAAGGTTTGTATCTCACATGGGGTTCATAATAATGGGCATGTTGAAAACACTGCATCAGCGCTGCTTATAATCCTAGGTTTGAGCCAAGAGTCTCGGTCTATATGTGTACATCTCTCTCTCTCGCTCTCATTCAGAGTGTTCATAAGACATTCACATCCTCACGGCACGGTTGACTACGTGCGGTGCGAAATCAGTTATACAGCGAGGGAAAAAAAGTATTTGATCCCCTGCTGATTTTGTACGTTTGCCCACTGACAAAGAAATTATCAGTCTATAATTTTAATGGTAGGTTTATTTGAACAGTGAGAGACAGAACAACAACAACAAAATCCATAAAAACGCATGTCAAAAATGTTATAAATTGATTTGCATTTTAATGAGGGAAATAAGTATTTGACCCCCTCTCAATCAGAAAGATTTCTGGCTCCCTGTACATACATACAACCGCGTACACACTCACAGACACACACACACATGTTCGGTCACACATACGCTCTTACAAAAGACAAAGATCCCCCATATAGCTTGAAGAGACGGTTGGGGCAAGTGCTGTTAGTGCGCACCTATGAAGGCAGGCACGGGACTGCTTCAGTGGCGATGTTTACACACCGCTTGAGGCTGAGTCGACCTAGGGGAGGCCCAGGATCGGTTAAGATATTCACCACTGTTCAGATAATCGTCACTGGTGTTGACTGTGAGCGGGAATCGAACTCGGGTCGCCGGGTTCGTAGCGCAGCCGCGCTAACCGCTACATCAGCACTCACCACAGACACTCTTATAAACACACACACACACTCGATCTCGCACACGCACAGTCAATTCACCTGT